>NW_016157282.1:13389-277232 GCF_001687245.7 Rhagoletis zephyria
GGCAACTGGCTGAGTCAGTGGGATCGTCGGTTCGAATCCTACTGAAAGAAGTCTGATGAGGAAATGTGGTGATTTCCGAAATAGCTATCACTTCTACCATTTTTTCAAATTGTTGTTGCTTTTCCACAATAAATTTTTCATTTAAAAATGGCCTCGAGCTCATTATAAAATTGTTGAATATAAATGATTTATTTAACTAAAATCAACAATCGTTTTCACAAACTAGATTTAACACCAAAATAAATAATTTTTTTTTTAAATAAATGATTTATTTAACTAAAATCAACAATCTTTTGCACAAACTAGATTTAACACCAAAATAATTATTTTTTTTTTTTAATAAATGATTTATTTAACTAAAATCAACAATCTTTTGCACAAACTAGATTTAACACCAAAATAATTATTTTTTTTTTTTAATAAATGATTTATTTAACTAAAATCAACAATCTTTTTCTAAAATTCTTGTTAAGTAGTGAGTATGGAAAAGTAGTTTTTCGCAAAAATCTACTAAAAATACCATCTTGATTTTCATTTTCATAAATATTTGTCGAAAATAACAATTATATTTTAGTTTTCATACATCTTCAATTTTACAGCAAAAAGGAAACATTTTAGTGAATCTCGTGATGACGTTTTTGCTACGAATCGATATTCGATTAATTAAATTTTAGTGTTAATATCATCAGTGAACTGTAATTTTTATTTTCTTTCCTCAACGTTTGAGACATTGCGATTTTAAAGTTATTCCAGCATTAAATTTGCGCAGGAACACAATAAATTATAAATTAATAAAGGTTAAACATTATTTTTTATTATGATAAATAACAATTTTTTATTATAATAAAAAATAATCACTTAACCAATCAGGTGATAAATAACATAATCGAAAAACCCCACACAACTAATTGTGCTTGCAAGTCGTCACTTCGACAATTACTTCACTTTTCCTCCCAAGTCACTCCGAAACACTTCACTTTTAATGTGTTTTCATTTCGCTCGAAAATTAGCAAACGGCAACACTGTTCATAAGCAATTCGTTTACAAGTAATACATTCGTAAACGTAAATTATTATATAAAAAGTCATAAGTATTCCCGATATCTATAACTAATAAAACAAGTTGCCATAAAAAAGATGAAAATTGTATTTACCCACTTCAAAAATTATTTTCATAATTAAATCAGTTCGAAATTTAACTCAATTTCCTGCTGATTTCAGTCAGCCCATTACCCACTCAATTATTGCGAGCAACGACACGAAATCCTATTAAGCAGCACTTATTCGACACGTTTAGCAGCAACACACGCACACACACATATGTACATACAGTCAGTGTCAAAAATTCGAATACCCTGACGTTTTGACGGTTATATTTTTTATTATTTATTATTTTTTTATAAAAATATAGTTCATTTAGCAGCAAAAAACCAGCGGAATAAATTTTTTTAATTTCATATAGAACTCGGGAAAATTCAAGAAATACCAAAAAAATTTTCACAAAAATGTTCAACTTCTCAATTCGATTTCGTAGAAAAATTTTGAGTAAGCAGTTTTGTAGCCTATTAAATTTTAGTATAATAAGATGCAAGTGTCAAGTCTCTAAAAATTACCGGTGATTTTTGAGTTTTTTCTTTTTGTCAATGGTGTTTCGCCTTTTCTTCCATATATCACATGAACAAAATCTATTTTTATATGGAAGAAAACCCATACCCCACGACAAAAGAATTCTCAAAAATCAATTGTAGTTTTTAGAGTTATTTTGGAATGAATTTCCGTCATCCCTTGTCAAGCTTGGTATGCAGCCAAACCGGTTTCGGCGTTGTGCCACCTTCAGTGTCATTTTTAGAGACCTGTAACTTGCACTTTATTATACCAAATGAACTACAAAACTGCATACTTAAAATTTTTCCAAAAAAATCGAATTGAAAAGTTGAAAACTTTTGTGAAAATTGCTTGGTATTTCTTGAATTTTTCCCCGAGTTCTATACGAAATTAAAAAAAAATTGGGTCTGCTGTTTTTGCTGTTGAATGAACTATATTTTTATAAAAAAAAATTGGTATGGAAAATATAATTAAATAAAACCGTCAAAACGGAAGGGTATTCATATTTTTGACGCTGACTGTATGTACATACACACCTAATAAAACATCCGCACTATTCACATTCATATTTAATATAGCTTTCAAGCACTTCAAGCAGTTACTTAACCCGATCGACTATCAGTCAGGCAGTGAAGGTAGTCAAGCCGCCAAACAGTCGATAGACAACTTGTCATTAGTCAGTTAGTTATGTAGTTGGTTGGCTGTAGAGCGTCGGTGGTAAACTCATTTCCTTCTTAACATAATTTCCGCGATGCAACAGCAACAACAAGAAGAACTATCGACACCACCGGCGTCTGGTGATTGTCAGCAACAGATATGCACCCACTTCATTCAATACGCCCGCCCAATAGTGAATGGTAGCTCTGGCGTATCCTTGTGGCATTGAATTGATGCTGGCGCCAGTACAACTGCTAGTAATTTCCGCACTAACATCAACACCCACATACACTTCAAGAAGCTGCTACCACCAGTCAGAGCAGATGAGGCGTAAATAGCACAACGCTTCAGTAGTAGTGTGCAGATTTAACATTTGCTGGCGGCTAAGATCCAGTGGGTTGAAGGCGCGCAGCAGAAATAATCCATTATCGTAGCATAAATTCATTTTCTATACTGATATGCACTTATAATACTGTTGTATGTGTGTGTGTGTAGACAAGCGTATGGTACGCCTGCATATGTGAGCGACAATTTTTAATTCAATTCCCAACGCTGCTCGGCATCCATATGTAGACACAGCCGTATGTATGTAAGTGCATACAGCAGCTGAAGCTTAGCTCCTCTTTGGAAATTTCAATTTTATAGTTCGAAAGGATAAGCGGCAATCGCTCACACTTCATTGCTCCTTGATGCTTAGCACTATTTCCACTCAAGTTGTCTATCGCATGTCTATCTCAGTACAATATATGCATTTGAATATCTGAATGTGAGGCTGTCGTCTGCCTGTTCGTCCGCCTGTCCTTTGCCTGTCGATGCTGGCCTCCGTGTTGCCGTTGCATGTTAATTATTGTGGTTTTGGTTGTCTGTTGGCGCGTCTGTTGCGGTCACAGTGATTGCTGCGTGCACATACAGCACGCACGTAAATTTGTGTTAAATTGCGCATGTATGGGTGTGATTTAATGTTAATTAACTGGGGGATTAAAAATATTCTTAGGCAGGAGCTGTGATTGGCTGCAGAGCACGATTTTGAGAAGTCATAAGCACAGTTAATAGCTGACTAATGATATTAGAAAAAATTAATGATATTATTTAAAGATTTTATTTTTATTAAAAAAGCTGTAATTGGTGCAAATAATTGCTCAACAGACAAATTGAAATCACTTTAGAAGAAAAAAATTAGAATTTGAAAAAATTTTTTAATTCATTTGTTATATTTTTCTCAATAATTAAAAATACGTGCTGAAACGAAATTCGCAAATAATTTTTAATAAAAATGTATATAATTACATAAATCAAAAGTGGAACTATTGATTTTTTGGCATAAAATGTTACAAATAAATTAAAAAATAGCTTACATCGAAATCAAAAACTAAGTAAAAAATAAAATCAACGCGCGATTAACGCGTTTCTGAGAGTGATTTTAGGACACAATAAAACTACCCCTTTTTTGATTGTTCATAAGGGTCTTATAGGAATAATTTTAGTTTAAAGATTTTATTCTAAAAAAAAAAAAACACTTATTTTAATCTTATTTAGTTTTAAACAGCATGGAATATTTTTCGAGCTAAGGTCACATGAAATTAAGCAAAGAAAAAACGAAATTTATTCTTGAAATAGCCGCTGTATCAAAAAAAAATATTTTTAAATAATTTCTGTTTTGGTGTACTTTTTTCACGTAATTCCAACATACTACAGACGGCCAACCAAATTTCCACGCTAACGGAATTATGGATGTTTTTCAAAAATTTTAATTAAAAATTTCCCTTTTAGTCTAGGATTCGAATAAGGCACGATCTTCACTCATCTGTCTAATGGATGAAATGTATTTTGTATGAAATTAGGAAATATTTCGCTAGTGGGTTGGCTGAAAAATTTCTGGTCAGAATATTTTTGGAAAGAAGCAATTAACAAAAAAGAAGCACAAGAACATGTCCTTATAAAATTTAATGAAAAATAATTTTTTATTCTGAAAATCAAAAAATTTATCAAATTAAAGAAAACAAAAATATCTGAAAATATTTATTTGTTGAAATCAAAGGAAAAAATATTTTTTTACGAGAGATCCATCAAACCATTAATTTGATCTAGTTTCGCAGTTTTTTTTTTAATAAAACAATCCATTCTTGAGTAGTTATTGTCTCGGAAGTTAAACTTTTTGTCTACGATATTGCAAAAATATCTCGAAAAATAACATAAAGAAGCACCAAAAATAATTGATTTCAAAAATTAAGTAAACGAGATCTTTATTTTCACTAAGTTTATATCTTGAAATTAAAAAAGTGAGTATTTCGAGTACAAAAAAAAAGATTAAAAAAAACAGCTTCATTTGAAGACTTTTCTTGTTGATTTGTACAAATTATTTGAATTTTTTGAATTTTATATAGAAATTTACATTGAATTGAAAGTAAAAAATCTGGTAAAACCAGCTGTTAGAAAATTATAAATTTTTACAAAAGTAGAATGAAATATTTTTACATAATTTTGAAGATTTTGGTTTACTTTACATAAATTAAATTGTTTGAAAAAGTCGTTTTAAAAGCATTTCAAACAACTGCTATTTACATTTATGAATTTTAAAACAAGTAAATTAAAAAATTCAAATTTTGGAAAAGCTAGTACAAACATACATTTTTGGTCTAAGTGCTAATTCTGATTATTTTTCGCTCGTACACTCAACCACTCCAGACACATTTTTAGTCGAATTGTAAACTATGTATTTTCAAAGTCATCGAAAATAAATAAAGCAAAAAGTTATGAAGTATGCTATATTAAAAAGCCAAGCAACAAAAGGCCACCTCAAGCAACTTTGCTAAGCACTGACAGCCGCCAAATGGAGACTACTTTGAGGCGCACGATTTCGGAAAACAAAAGCCATTCGACCATCTAGAATATTTTTTAACAAGTTTGCTATCAAAAAACTAAAATAAGCAAATTTTGTATGCTCTTTTGTGCGCTGACAACGGCAGTTCATGTTATATGTACGAAAACTAAATGGACCGGGAAAGAGTATGTACTAACTTTGAACTAGTCGCACCGAACAGCGAAAAATAAAAAAGTTTCTAAACAAAGAAATTTGAACAGGTGTGAATTTTTGCAAACATTTTCGTAATCAATTTAACTTGTTACCAGAAATTGAATTTGCCAACTATACGTACAAAAAAAAAAACGAAAACAAATAAAACTATCAAAAGTCAGGAAACTTAAAATGCGATGGCAAAACTTAAAAGCAACAAGGATGCCAGAAGAAGACGTGGAAGCTGAAAATGACTAGGAAAAAAATATAATAAAATTGAAATAAGAATGACGGAAGCGAGCCGGCAGTGTGAAAAAGAGGACAGCATATAAATAGGAGAACAACGGACAGGAAGTAAAATATAAACAAAATAATAAGCAAAAGTAAACTTGAACGGAAGCACGGAGAAACGAATCCTTGAAGCCTTTGATAGATGTCGGAGCTCAGAATAACTTAGCGTATAAATCGAGATTTCGCTATGAAAAGCATTCGGGTTTAGCGGTGTTACTATGCACTATCGCAGATTTTTTATACGATTGAAAAAACTTCTATACTTAACGAGTTGAAATTTTAATTTTTTAAATACAAATTTTCAATTTCCTTTTCACGTGACAGTTTTTCTACTGAAATCTTCAAAATATCGATATGGTATTTTTTAATTGTGTTTTTATTTAAAAAAAAAAATTTTAAATAATTTTCGAAACAAAAATAATTTATTAAGCAATTTTTTTAACGAAAGCCTTTTAATTTAAATACCGGTTTAATATTTGTCTTAAAAAAAAAAATACATTACTAAATATTTTTGTTTTTTTTTTCATTTTTCTTAAACGCTTAGCCAAGCTTATGCTCCAATTTTTGCCGTGTCTCTTGATGTTGTCACGCCAAAGGAGGGATCTACTGCTGTTTCAAATGCCAAATGGTTCTTTTTCGCGGAAAAAATTAACTTGAAGTTTTTTTATTGCCTTTGAGAAAATGTGGCTGTTTTTTTAAAAACAGGTCTTTCGAAATATTATTTTTGAGTGTTGAACCGACTAGACCTCTAAATAGTCGGCCAGGAAACTAGCTGCTCTTTTTTTAGCTTTTGAAATGGGGGAAACACCTTTTGCGTGCCTTCTTTTGGTACCTGTTAATATGTACCATAACAACTATAAGCAAAGTTTATATCAATTTATATACAGTCATCGTCAAAAATATTATTACCCTAACGTTTTGACGATTTTATTTGTTTGTCGTTTCCATAAAAATTTTTGCTTATTTTTTTCCTTATAAAATATATGTCGTTCACTCAACAGCTAAAACCACAAGAATCAATTTTTTTTAATTTCGGGGAAAATGCAAGAAATACCAAAAAATTGGGAAAAATTGACTTGAAACTTTCACTTTATTGTACTAAAAACTAATGAGCTACAAAATTGCGTACTCAAATTTTTTTTTAAGAAATCGAGTTGAAAATTTTAAAATTTTGATGAAATTTTTTTTTGGTATTTCTTGCATTTTCCCGAGCTCTGTATGAAATTAAAAAAGTGATTTTTGTGGTTCTTTCTGTTGCATGAATTATATAAAAAAAATGAAAAATTTGGTATAGAAAACATAAAAAAATAAAATCGTCAAAACGTCGGGCAACCATATTTTGGACGCTGACTGTATTTTGTTTATAACTATGATGACAATATTTTAAGGCTTATTTTTTGCATACAAAACCGGCCTCTAGTTATCAATCATAAAAGAAGACGATTGTAGCTCTCAAGTATTTTTAACCCCGGTGAGACTCGAAGATAAATGGTAAATAAAAAGTAATTTAAAAAAACTACTAAAAGTTAAAGCTGCTGCGCAAATGAACGAAATGTAATTTTTCGCTATTGTCCCACACTTTCCAACGCCTTAAAGTATGCCACAGTTTCAAATTTTACATTCGACAAGCACACATCCAAGGCCAAATGCTTTTTGCGGCGCGGCAATTACTATCTCTCTGCCCACAGCATGACATTGCATACATGACCTTCTCGTGTCACGAACATGCCAATGCATAACAAAAATCTAATTAAATCCAACACGATTCACGCTAGCAATTTAACCTTCAAGGGGTGTGGGCAAAAAGCGGAAGAATAAGAATCGCGAAATTGAGAAAATTGGCAGACAAGGAGAAGAAGAAGCAGACGAAGTTGAAAAAAAAAAGATGAGCAGATTGTGACTCACTGGCTAACGGTTGGCGGTCCGACTGGTCCTCGAAAGGCTGTCACATTTTAACATGCATATATGTATATGTATAATATATATCTACACAAAATTTTATTTAACCAAAGGTGCACGGTGACCTAGCAACCTACACAGGGACACACACAGCAAAATATGTATGTATATGTATGTGCGCCGAAAACTGCCCTACGATTGCATAAATTATGAGCATACTTACAGGCGATTGACATTTACAAGTTACGACTGCCACGAAAAGTGAATGAAAATACATGCACACACACACACCCATACATTAACTAAAGAAGCCTAAAACAATTTATAGCGCTTGGCAGGTGGAAAAACAGTTTCGCTTTCAATTCAGCTGCCTGCTCGCGCGACAGGACATCTATCTGCTCGCTTGCTCGACTCGACTCGCCTGTCGAAGTCTTCAGTTGCCACATTTAGCTTATCAGTAGTTGGCAGGCCGTTAGTTCGCCGTTAAAGTGAACTTTCGTGTAACACTTTTGATTTGATTTAAAAAATTTTAGTTTACTGTTTTTGGGTTGTCTATATTTTAGTGGCATGCAACAACTTCAGCAGCTAAGTGTTGCAAAAATGTTTGAAAAATTTTCCATTGAAACGTATTGCATGGCAATTACGCTGAGTTGCAAAATTTCTCATACAACTGACCTAATAGATTTGAATTTTATTCAACGCGCATCATTGTTAATTGACAATTTGAAGGCTTTAGTGTGTGTGTGTAAAGATGTGCTTGTAATTGTGGCGTAATTGACATATTTAATTGATAGAAATGCAACGGGTAAGTGAGTTATCGAGTTTTTATTGTACATACCCTTGTGGTCAGCTGATTAAGTCAAGTGACATTTAGACTAGTTTAGGCTATTTTTTTTTTGTTTGTTTGTTTAATGTTTGTATTTTTTATAAAAGTTTAGCATTTTATCTAACCAGTGCCACATAACACACTACATACTACATTTCAAACTTCGTACAAAAATTATGAAAATTCAACAAACTTTAACATTTGCAACCAAAAAAGTTTAACCTTTTTATTTCGAATTTTTAGAAAGAATTTGGGTATGCAGTTTTGTAGCTTATTAAATTTATTAGGTTAAAGTGCAAATTTTAAGACGCTAGAAAATCGCATTGATTTTTAATAATTTTTTTGACTGACTTTAACTTACTAATATTTAATGAGCTACAAAACTGCATACCCAAATTTTTTCGAATAATTCTAAATAAAAAGTTTAAAATTTTGGGTGGAAATGTTAAAAGTTTGTCGAATTTTCATAATTTTTGTACAAAGTGTGAAATGGGATTCATGTGACGCTGGTTAGGTAAAGTGCTAAGCTTTTATAAAAAAATATAAAGATTAAAATTTAATTTATTTAATAAAGAAAAGAAAAATAGCCAAAACTAGTCAAAATGTCAATTGACTTAATCAGCTGACCGCAAGTATACATATGTATGTATGTATATGCAAATGTATGCAACCTATTTTAATTGCAAAACAAAATAAATGTCTAAATTATTAACTATTTATTCAAACACACATTAGCGGCGCATTAATAGCCTACAATTAGGCACTGGCAGTGCGTTTATTATTGGTTTATT
Source organism: Rhagoletis zephyria (assembly GCF_001687245.7). Taxonomy (NCBI): domain Eukaryota; kingdom Metazoa; phylum Arthropoda; class Insecta; order Diptera; family Tephritidae; genus Rhagoletis; species Rhagoletis zephyria. Next base: position 22,471 of record NW_016157282.1, read on the forward strand.
GAGTGCATTTAAATTTAAGTAATTCGCATTAAAAATTTTTCAACCGCACATTAAGTGCTGCGCTTTTGTAATAGTTGTTTGTGTCAGAAGAGTAATTGGTTGCGTTAATTTTGAAAAAAATAATTAAAAAAGTTAAAAATAATAAAAAATCTAAAATAAAATAGAAAATTACATAGGGGGTCAAAACTGAGTGAGTGTGTGAATGGTGATTTTTTAATATTCACAATTAAAATTTGTTGTTATTTTTTTTTTTTAAATATTGGTCATGCCTTAGCCGAAATTTTTAATCTCGATTTTAAGGGTACGGTAAAAAATCGACAGAATTAAGTGCACATTAATTTTTACAATAACAAAAATGATGGTGAAAGCAATGAAATATTTTCAGAAAAAAAATTAACAAATGTTTAAAGTTTTTCCTTTTTTAAACATTTTTAAACTTTATTCCCATTTTTCAAAAACATAGTATGGCCAAAAACTAACCAAAGATTTATTTTTAAACAAAATATTTTCTAATGGAATGTATGCAAATAACACATTATATGTAAATATTTATGTAATAGTTTCTATTAATTGTTTGGCGCTGGAAAATTAACAGTTTGCTTGGAAGCAATTAAAAACTATATGTGTTCTACAAATGGCCAAACAATTTACTTAAGTGCAAAAAAGTGTGTGAACAAAATGGTATTTAAAAAAATAAATGAATTATTTAACCAAAAAAAAAACATTGATTGCCATTTTAAATTTTCACAGATTTTATGAAAAATATCAAAACAAAACAATGATAAAAATATAATACAAAGAAATTAAAAATTGTTGACAAGAACCAAAAAAAAATAAAAGAAAACAAAAAATTAATAAATAGAAAAAAAAACACAAAAAAATTACAAAAAATACTTATATAACTGTTTGCTATGCAGAAAAAAAAACCAAATTTTTTGCTTATTGTACTAAAATAATTTCGATGTGGTTTTTATTATTAGAAGCATTTTTTAATTTTTCAAATTTTAATTTAAAAAAGGGTCAAACTGAATTTAGGTTTTATAGCGTTTTTTCTCGATCAATCGAATTCTATTTTTTGATAAATTTTCCCTTCATGTCACAATTCTGAGTGTAAAAAGTTCGCTGCTCCAGAAAATATCCGGCTTACACAACTATGAACGCGCACTAAAATTTATGTAACTACCAGGAATCACTTTACATTGAAATGCATAAAATACTACGAGCACCGAAAATATTGCTACAGCTTTAACACCATTTCTTTGCTGCTGCAGCGACTGTTGGTAAAAGATGGCAGGTAAATAAATAAATATTTCACGGCATCGAGCTTGTAATGCCATGGCGTACATGTGTAAGTGACTTTGTGTGTATGTGAGTGAGTGCAGTTGGCACGTAAAACTGTAGTTGTTCTTATACATATTTTGTTGTTTGCTTTGCTTTTGCAATATTTACCCCCCTTTCAGGAGAAACAGCTGCAATCTTCACAAAACTATATACAATTTTCCCCTTTACCCATTTCCTGTGTTAAGCCCGCGCGTATGGAGGGAGGTGAGCTGCAGGACTTGGAAGAGTGAAGTCTTTGCTGGCTCGTAAATGTTGAAATGTTTATGGCGACATTATTTTTGGCAGCACTCCATTGAAATGGTGAAATGTTGCATACAACCAAGCGTCTATGCACTCAATTGCAAAATTTAGGTGCAGAATTTGGAAAGACTATAGCAGTGTGAATTGATTGGGTGGAAAATAGGGGAAATATGTAACTTTCTACGCAAACCTTTTTGGGTTTTAATGGTGATGAATAGTCCGATCAAGAATTTGAAGATACATTATTAAGTACTTAAAGCGCCTAAAGGTTCCATAGAAAACGCCAATATGATTTCCAGCTAGAGAAGAATAAAGCTTGGACCTTTCAATTAGTTCAAAGAAGAAGCAGGACATGCCGTCGCAAAATTTTCAGAAAGTTCGGCAATGTCTGCCAAAAAGACTGAAGTGAAGAATGGACTTATTTTATATAAGTGGCACTCTACACTTCGCTCTATTTTTCCACCTCAGTCGAGTGCAAATTCTGCATGACATTTAGGCAGACCAAGTCAGGGTATCGAAAACATTTATTGTTATAAAAAGGCTCATCATAGGTAGGAAGTGTTGTTCGGAAACATAAAACTGCACCACTCTTCATTAGTTGAACCTTATGCGGAAGCATATTGAGAGCTGTTGTAAAATCTGGGCCCATAAAATGATCTTTTATCACTGTATATCTCATTTTATTGAAATTTGTAAATATGTATAATTTAAGTGCGTATTTCCAATAAGGTCAGCCTTCCTCGACTCATCGTTAAGTACAAAAGTATACTCCGTTTAATTAGGCACTCGAAAGCTATTGAAACACAAATTAATAATGGCACACAATTTTTATGTATGCTCACAGGCCATAAAGGTATTCCCACCAAAACAAAGCCAATTGTAGTAAAGAAAAACAACAGCAACCTCATCGAAAATAAGTTTTACAATAACTATTAACAGCAAGCAGTAACATAATTTAATTACACTGGTTTACAGCCAAAATGTTCCATGGATGCCACTATCCAGCTCCTATGTAGAATTACTCGCTGATTCCGAAAACCGGGTAAGTTTTTTTTCTATGGATGATTTTCAAAATATTTGCAATTTACCGCTAAAAAAAAAGAAGTGATTCCACTTAATCACGTATACCTAATGTAGCAACTAAATAATCTTAATGCGAAATATGGCAAACGAAAGCTAATGAAAATCCCCCATAGACCGTATATACATCACTTTTCGATAGGCCTGATGGTTCCTAAGAAATTAATTAATCATTCCAGATTTTTTGTTTTATGAAAAGGTGGAAAATCAGGAAACAAATTAAAAAGTAAAAGTTTCTGTGTAAATTTGTTTTTATTTTAAAGAAGAAAATTGATGGATAAATAAAAAAGGAATGAGTGGTCAAATGAAAATGCGCAAGAATTTGTTGCATGAAAAAGGGGAAGGAAAGCGTGTACATGGTTTAAGTAACATGAAAATAATCGAAAATCCATATAAAAAATTAGCTCGATTTTCGAAATCAGCATGCGGCTCGACATAGCAATTGGATAGGGGCATCCGTGGCACAAAAAAAATTAAAAAATTGTGATCTAGTGTTATTAAGTCATGTCAATTGCTGACATTTCCCCAATGAACGAGCCGCGCTGAACAGCAAAAATTGCAAACAATGGCGCGATGCTAGGAATATTTGAATGTACATACCTATGGGCAAAAAGGACTAGCAAAATTTAACAGTGAAATTTTACAGTTGCTACAATTGCATGTTTACCGTTAAAAAGGCCCATATTTGAAGGGTAAAAAATTGTAATGGATTGAGTGAAATACTTGTTTTGAATGATAAATCACAAAAAATTTTTTGTTGCATTATTGCTATTGCTAGAACAAGTACTTACTTGGCTTTTGCTGTAAATTTTCTTGAAGGAATAAATAGACGAGTATTTTTTTCTTGACAGCTGCATACTGAGTTAAAAAATTTTGAAAAAAATAAAATTTCTTTTCCATTTCTTGTGCGTCATTTTATATGAATTTTTCGTTTTTCTTGAAAGCTGAAAACAGCCCTTTAACCGTGAAAATTGGATTTCTATTTTTCCAATCAAATTTAACCAGTATCATTTTGATTTTTATTTTTTCGATCATGTTTTCACCGCTATTTTCAGATTTAATTTTAGATTAATTAGATCATAAAAGACTTAAAAACTAAAAATATCAAAATAACGATTAATTTTGACCGAAAAAAAATAGAAATAAAAAATAACGATTTTGCAATGATCTAAAAATAACAATCTTTATATTTAACGGTTCATTTCGGTCGTTGTAAAAACACTTAAATTTGGTTAATTAAATAAATAAAAATTTAGTCCTAAGTTTACGCATTTGAATATGAAACAAATAAAAAAAATTGCCAAATTTGGTGATCATGACCAGTGATCGTATGCGTTCAGCTGAGAAATCAGTGAAGAGAAATCAAGTTTATATCAAAATTTAATGGATTAAATGGATTGAAGTGAAAATTAAATACGTGAATTTAAATTTATTTGGAAAAACATAATAAATTTCGCATATCTCGATACTATGCATAAGCATGTATTGTAGGTACATACAGTATTGGCCAAGACAATAGCACCCCCATTTCGAAGTGATATTCAGGGCTATCACAGAATCCATCGTAGCTTCAATTTTCGTGAAACCTACGAAAGTGCTATCATTGCTCGTAGAGAGCTTTCATTGAATCCGTTCGTTATGAATATTCGTACAGATACACTACGACGAGTTTATGCTGTCCGAACAAAATTTAAAATCACTCAATCTTAAAAATAACGGAGAAAAGCTGCATTATTGTTAATAATAAATATTTATTATACTCCATATTTGTTATAGTTTGATATAATTCCATATATTTGTGTAAACGTAGACGTAAAATATAAATGGCATACATACCTACATATGTACATTCATATATTCATCTGCTAGACGCTATTTAATGAATGTTTTTTTTGAAGCGAGGAAATAATAGTGTAACAACAATTTATTAGGAAAGAAATCTAATTACTTTAATATCATATAAATTTATTTAAAAAAATACAAATTTAAATTATTTAAAAAANTTTTAAATTATTTAAAAAAAATAGTTTTCTCTTTAAAAGAATAAGATCTAAACTAAAAAAAAAAAAATAATTAAAAAAAAAACAAAAATGAAATAAAAAAGAAAAAAGCTCCACTGCCGACGACTCAGACTCGAACTCGGATCTCCCAATTGGCAGTCTAGTGCTTTGCTCACTCGGCCATTGCGACTGCTGGGGCAGCGTGAGCAAAATGGCATACATAAATGTCTATTGTTTCCTATGCACTTGCTGATTTCGAATCAACAATCGAAGCTGGCAACGATATTTTCGAGTTCACTCGGAATCAGTGATAGCAATTTTTTCGTATTCGTAGCAGGCATTCAAATTCGTAGATNTTGGATTCCGTGATAGCCCTGATTGTTTGCCACTCATGTTTATTTATTTATTTTTAAGAATTTTCAATTAAAATACAGTTAATTCTCTCACAAAACTCACATGAACTCAAGTTTAAAACTTTTTAAAATACCACAAAAAAGCGCAACAAATTTTCACCCAAATTTCAAACTTTTTTCTCAGAAGCGGTAGACTTTTTTTGAATACACAGTTTTATAGCCCATTCAATTTTAGTCTAATAATGTGCAAGTTTCAAGTGGCTAAAAATTACCGTTGATTTTTTAGAATTTTTTTCGCCGAGGATGTTGCGGGTTTCTGCCATATAAAAATAAATTGTGTTTAGTCGTTATATGGAAGCAAATGAGACAAAAAAAATTCTAAAAAATCAACGGTAATCTTTAGCGACTTGAAACTTGCACATTATTGGACTAAAATTGAATGCGCTATAAAACTGTGTACTCAAAAAAATTCTAGAGCTTCTGAGAAAAAAGTTTGAAATTTAAGGGAAAGTTTGTTGCGCTTTTTTGCGGTCTTTTAAAAAGTTTAAAACATGGGTTTATATGGGTTTTGTTAGAGAATGAACTGTATTTTAATTGAAAATTCTTAAAAACAAATAACTAAACATAAGTGGCAAACAATATCGCTTTGAAAGGGGGGTGCTATAGATATGTCCAATACTGTATGCATGTAAATATAAGATAAAAAAATTAAATCTCTTCAAATATAGCTTTAGCCCTTGCATTGGAAAAACAAATAGGATGAACTTAATTGTTACCGACTGTCAACGTTAACGACTTCGCTTACCACATTGTACGTGCGTACACAAACTATTTTTAAACCGATAATAAATTTATATACCGTTTAAGTGAATCTTATCTTCTTACTTATGTAAGTATGTACGTATGTATATCAGTTCTTCTAAGTTATGTGATAACAGGAGAACACGTTTTAGTAATAATTGCTAAGAAAAAAAACTTGTCGTAGCTGAAATTTTTGGCCGAAAATAAGAAAAGATTTTTTTCTAAATATTTAAAAGCTGTCTTTGAGCGGTCAATATTATTATTCTAAGTTTTTCATAAAAATATAGTTCATACAATGGTAAAAACCACAAGAATCATTTTTATTTAATATCATATATAACTCGGAAAAATGCAAGAAATTTTAATTTTACAATTCGATTTCTGAGAAAAATTTTGAGTGTGCACTTTTGTAACCCATTCAATTTTAACATAATAAAGTTCAATTTTCAAGCCGCTAAAAATTGCCGTTGATTTTGGACGTTTTTTTTTGAGGGTGCGAAAAAAATCTCAACTACCGACTTGAAACATGCAATTTGTTATACTAAAATTTTAAGGGCTACAAGAAATCGAATTGGAGAATTTCAATGAAAATGTCTTCCATTTTCCCCTGAGTTTTGAATGAAATTAAAAAATATATTCTTGCGGTTTTTGCTTTTGAACGAACTAACGTCAGGCTATGGATATTTTTGACGCTGACTGTATGTATAACCCTAATAGGTTGTTCAGTTTGTCAAAGAAGTTGCAGTTCGATATGAAGAAACTCAAAAGACATTAGGAAACCAAGGCTTACAGCTCAAATTTTTATGTGTAATAAGGGGCCGCTGGATTTGGGGGTTTGCAGTAAACAACTCCTAGGAAATTCGCAGAACAAGTCTTTGGGGGTTTCTTCTTTCTACACAAACAGCAGTGCAGAGTGACCGCAAGCTCAACCGAATTTTTCGCGCGTTCTCAGCGCAGTTTAATTGAAACATTTCAAGCGTTGAGTTCAATAAAAAGAAAACGGCGACCCGACCTCCTCCAATTCAATATGTTGAACAAAAAATTTCCACATTTCTCAATAACAGTGCTTACCTGCTTCTTAATCCAGGCGCCGCAATCACTCCACGCCACCGCACGCATACTGGGCGTCTTCACTTCCTACTCCATATCGCATATGCTGATCTACTGCATAGTCGCCGAGGAATTGGCACGCGCCGGGCACGATGTCACCGTAATTGGCGTTAAGGAGAATTTCTATCCAAATGCCACATATGTACAAATATATACGCCTGCAACTGCCAGACGGCGGACAATTAGATGACAAAGCGCTGCGCGACGTAGTCAATCAACATAGACAGTCCTTCATACGAAGCATGCTAACCACAACGCGACACTACATACATATATGCAAATGGCCAATGAGACGTTGTGGCTGCCATGTATGCGTCAATTCTTAAGCGAAAATCGCGAGGATGCATTTGATCTGATGCTTTTTGGGTTTGTGATGAACGAATTTCTGATGGGTATAGCGGCGCATTTTCGCTCCCCCATTTGTGATTTTGTGGCGGACAGTACAGCCGGCTATGCAAATCAATCGCTTTGTTGGCAATTCCGCAATGGTCGCGTATGTGCCTACCCTGTTCAGTCATCTGCAACAGCCGATGGATTTTCTGCAAAGAGTGGGAAATTTTATTACATCGAGGTTGGAGGATTTATTAGAGCTGTATTTGGATGACTGCACGCAGCAGTTGTATGTGTAAGTACTGAGTATGTGGGAAGGAGGGTTTAGGGAGTGAAACTAGGGATGGCCACTGTGGGGAAACGCAACTTAATTTATTTTTTTTTTTAACTTTGAAGTTTTAAGCCCACAGTAGACAAGACCATGCGGGTAGGGTCGGGAAGAGCATGAAGGTTATTTCGGTTCATTAAAAAAGCGCCAGCAAAGCCATAAAATAGTTATGGTTTTCAGGAATAGTTAAAAAACGATTCTACAAGAATGCTTTATTCGGATTAGATAAGAGAGCTTGTGCTGCCCTTCGGTATGTGGCATTTTGGTCCATCCCAAGGCTCTTTCGATAATCATGTGTAGCAGCATTTCGCTCAAATACACACATAACTACATATGTATGTATGTACGCCCTGAAGGCGGCGTATTCATTCATCTAACCTAGCCGATAGCTTTTATCGCACAAGGAACTCACATTAATGAGCCAAATTACCAATTCATTGATAATCCATGTCATAAATAAAATCATGAAAAATTTTTCAGTCACTGAGGAGCCATTTCAAGCGAATTCTTATCTTCATATAAAAAGTCTTTTGCTCTTTATTATGTTATTCTTTTAGATTTGAAAAAAAAAAACGTAGCTCTTAAGATAAGATAGATGGTTACGTACATACACACATACGCTTGTGGTCAGCTGATTAAGTTAAGTGACATTTTGACCAACTTTGGTTATTTTTCTTTTGTTTATTTAATGTCTATAATTTTTTTGTATAAAAGTCTAGTACATTACATAACCAGCCCCACATAAATCCACATTTTAAAGTAGTTACAAAATTATAAAAGTTCCAAAAATTTAACAATTACACCCAAAAATTTTAAACTTTTTATTTAAAATTTTTTAGAAAATTTTAAGGTTAATTTAGGTTAAAGTGCAAATTCTAAGACGCCAGAAAATCGCGTTTAATATTTTTGGGTGCAATTGTTAGTTTGCTTAATTTTTATAAATTTCGTATGAAGATTGAAATGTGCATTTATGTGGTGCTGGTTATGTAATGTGCTAAATTTTAATAAAAAAAAATTAAAAACATTCAATAAACAAAAGAAAAATAGCCAAAACTGCTCAAATAAGTTAGGCGACATAACTTATTCAGCTGACCACAAGGGTACGTATGTATAAACAAAAAAATATTGTGGCAATATGATAAAAAATAATGATAAATACACAGTAAACACATGGATAACAATTACAATACCAAAAAAAAAATATAAAATAATACCGACCACGATCACAATATCGATGACAATAACAATATCGAAAACGATAACAATAACAATATCGAGAACGATAACAACAACAATAACGACAGCAACAAAAATATGGCTAACGACTATAAATGGATATATCACTGCTGAAGGACCATCTCTAACTGACATCGTCTGCTTGCGTAACTCGTTTTTGCTTAGGGGTAAGCCTCCAATGAATTTTGGGCTCATGGAAACCACCGCAAGCCAATCTAGCCTAAGTGGTATTCATCGAGTGGGGTAGTGCAGCCTTTAATATGACTGGCCTTGAAGTTTTAACAAGCTTCTCTACTTTTGAAAATACGTATATGTACATAAATACGTTCATATGTCCATATGAAAAACAACGTCTCAGGCTAGTGCTTTATAGCTCTATGCGCACTCAGGTACTCGATAAGTATGGCTATCTCTTAAAAAAGTACGTTTTATATGCCGTTAGTCTAGCTAATCCTAGCATTTCAAATGCGCGATTAAACTTGCAACAGGTCATTGACAGGTCTCGAAACAATGTTTCTTCAGATATGATAACATTAGGCGCACATCTCACATTCCTACTAAAATCTCACCTTGGCCGCTCTAAATGGACGCTGACGCGCACAGAATGATGCTTATCATCATTTAGCAAAGATTACATCCCTATTATTAGGCATCTGTGAGTGACTATATTAGGTTGGTAATCTAAGCAAATTTTTTAGTATACAAAGTAGCTTACAACCGTCTAATTCGCGGGAAGAACAGTGCATAACAAACATAACAAAAAGAAATAAAAATGATGTACGCTCGCAAGCTCCACTGGCTTTTCGCCATAGCGATATTGGGCATCGTCCTCCTCGGTACGCAAACAAGGCACACACACGCTGCGCGCATACTCGCCTTCTTTCCGACGCCATCCAAGTCGCATACCATAATACACGCCGCTGTTGCCGATACACTCGCGCGCGCCGGACACAATGTCACCGTCATTGGTGTTTCGAAGAATGTTTACCCGAAAGCGGCCTACGAATTCATACACATCGAGTTGGATGGTGGGGCATCTTTCGATCGAACGGAACTACAGCAAATGGTTAATAAGCCGAAACCCTTCTATGTGACCATTTTCAATATAGTAAATTCGTTTATCAGCATCGGAAATCAAACATTGAGTCACCCGAAAATGCGTGAATTCCTGCGCAACCACGGCGCGGGAGAATTCGATTTGGTGCTGTTGAGCTATGCAGTCAACGACTACACTATGGGGTTGGGCGCGCATTTTCGCTGTCCGATCGTGTCGTCCTTCCAGGTGCAACCGATCTTCGCAAGTGATCGTTTAGTGGGCAACCCGACGGAGCCGTCTTATGCACCTGTATTGCTGAGTAATCTGAGGCAACCACTAACATTCTGGGGACGTGTGGTGAACTACTTGGTCAACATGCTGGAGCAATGGATCATACAGCCGATTTTCGAAAGGGAGTGGCAGGAAGTGTACAAGTAAGTGGCGATGGGGTGGAAATATGGGGGACTTGTAAAATGATTTCTATGAAATCTAAAAATATGTGGCTGGGTATTTATTTATGTATATATACACCGACTGTTGTCATTCAAATGAATACAAAGGTTTTCGTCAGAGCGAAACAGAACAGAGATAGCTTTTACTCTGTGCGCGTCCTTATAAAATCTATAAATTTAAAGCTTTCCAAGTAGGATATGTTTTTGTCGTGGCAAACTTAAATTAAAAGGAAGAGTTCAGCAAGCCTGAAATTCAAATTTTCTTCCCAATATATCTGCTACGAAAATTCCTTATTTAAAGGATCCAATTTGATTAAATTTATTTGTATTGCATAACAAAAAAAAAAACTTATCAACCGCTACGCAGCACTTATCGCCTTGTAAAAATCGTCTTTATTTTCAGATAACTGAAAGACATTTTAAGAAAAGTGATAAAAATATAATGCCAAAACTATCATAAATGCACGCGTTCAAATTTTTTAGATTTATGTAAATCTAGTAGAAAAAATGTTAGCTAAAAATGTAAGACTGATTTTAAATGTTTTTTATTAAAAAGGTCAAAATGAGCAATTAAATTGTGTAAAGAAAATAAATACATAGACTTTTAAAACTAAATTTTCAATTCGTTTTACTAAAATTAAAAATAATAATCGTTCATAAATTTAATAAATATATAATAATAATAGATTTTCGCTTAATCATATGTTAGTGTTTGGCCGAGCTTCTCCTCCCATAAATATATAAAAAAAGGCTAAAAAAACCCCCAAAAAAAAATGTTTTAAAGTCAAATCAGTTTTTTTTCCTGAAAAAAATAAAAGAATTTTGCAAAACAAGGAAACATAATCATGATACAAAAAAAGGTAGTTTCATTTCAAAATTTTTGAGAAAAAATAAGTTTTTGAAGTTTCATAAATTGCAAAAAAAATTACGAGCTACCTTGCCACATTGATAGCAATCAAACAATACATCAGGGGATTCAATGTTGCGCGAGGGAAGTGTTCGATTATTTGTACAATGATTTTTTGGTGTGGAGCAGAGGGGGAAGGGGTGTGTCACCTAAAACTCATTAGAAAGAGCAGAGTATAAACTTTAAGTAAAGTGCCTTCGTCTCCCTGCCCCTTCTACAGGGTAAAATTAGAATTTTCGCAAAGAGAAATTAAACTCGTATTAGGCCATCAGCTGTATTTTTGCGCATAACTTCTTTCCGCGTTGGTGGCCTTCGGCCGCGCTACAAAACATAACCTCAATAGTCCAACTCCGTTTACGCCATCCCCAGTATTTTTGCGCAAAATCCACCTCCAAATTTACAAAAAAAAAATGCATATTTCTAACCGAAATCTTTGTTTTAAAATAAAGTTTAATCCTTTGACTAGACGCTAATGTTAAAATTCTTTGATTCGCGTTTTAGACGCGTTTAGACACGTTAACCCAAAATCATTGTACAAATAACCGCACCGTACCCGAACTGTCTTACTTACATATCTGTGGACTTTGACAAAATAACTTCTCTCGATTGAGGTCATTTTCTCTTCAAATCAGTAATTTATTGAGTTCTCGAATGTTGTTTTTATGTTCAGTCATTAATAGGAGTAGTTCAAGGTGATATCTTAATGAAAGTTAAATAAAAATGTAAAATTTTTAAATGGAAGTTCCTTATAATTTACTCTAAATTCCAACCTACAGAAAGCACAGCCGTTGTTTTGTCAAAAGTCCACAGATATGTATTTGTCTATAAACAAAAATTTTACAAAATGATACTGCAGTAGTTTTCATCTTACGTGGATAATACTTGTCACAAATACACAGTTTCGTGCTTATATTTACAGTCGGTGTCAAATGTACATAGGGATGCAAACGATGCATCGATATTTTTGAAACATCGATAACATCGGTACAAAATTCGATGTTTGCCATCGATGTTTATAATTTCCTAAAATCGCTAAATTGACGACACATCGATGCCAGTTTCAGCGATGTTTTAACATCGACTTTAGTGTGACTCAGAGTTAAACTCAACTTACCCATTATGCTCCAAAAATTTTTTGACTGACCATGAAGTTGATTACTTATTCTTTTCGAGAACATTCAGACATTCCGAGTTTACTCTTATATGTCGATATTAAAAATGCTTACTTAATCATTAACGAAATTGGGCCTTGGAACTTTAGGCTCAGTGAACTTATGACGGCGTGCATTTTTATTCTATTTATAGGAAGGGTAAAGGAATGGTAAATAAATACAGGGAAATAAATCCATATGTAAGTATTTTTCTAATTGATTTACAGAGTTGGAATTGAAAAGTATTAAATTTCCCTTTTAATATGACTACAACCTAACAAATGTTGAAACATCGGAGACCATCGATATATCGATGTTTTTCTGGCGATGTATTTTGCCACGATGTTCATTTTTCCGATGCATCGAAGCATCGATGTATCGATGTTACACTCCAAAATTTGCATCCCTAAATCGAGATGAAGTTTTTTTCTAATGATGAAGTTTCATTGTTGCCTTTAGTTTCATCACATTCATTTTTGGTTGAATACCGTTTATGTAATTAGTTAAATGAAAAATTCCTTAAAAAAAATTTTAATCCTTATTGAAATAACTAAACAAATAACAAAACTATAGCTTTTATTAAAATAACTATAAAAAAGTTATTGGTAGATATTTTCCAGATTTGGTAGATTTTTTTCAAGCGGATGGTAAGTGATTTTTGTCGTCAGTGGCAACCCTGCATGGGAATTAATACTACGGTCATAAACCCTTTAGATCTGAAAGATTGTGGGTGCTAAACGTCCTTAGAAGGACGTTTGGATTTGAAGTCTAAAAATAGGACTTGCGATGTTTTCAAGACTGCCAGACCTCTCTAATATCTCGTACTGAAAATCTGCGGTTGAGCCCCATTCTTCGGCTTTTACCCGACTTGTGCCCAAAACTAGAATCAATACTTTTAGAATTTTCGAAACTATCGCGTTTTGAGAAGCAAAACACTCTGTTACTTTGTCAGAAAGAATGCCGGGCAGACTCAAATGAATTCCTTGAAAAGAAATTACCTGCAGTTGGACGTCGAGTAGTTTCACAGTTGTGTAATTGTAGCTCGGTCTGCTAACAAGCCTCTAGGAACTAAGATAACGGGCATTGCCATTCATCCAGTCAAGTCAGCGTTTTGGAGATGCATCCGTGAAACTCTTTGTTAGCCACTCGATGCCTTCAACGGCGACTTCACTGGATCAGAACACAAATCTTTTAAGAGATAGATCTAGAAAAGAACAACGAACTCAATGTTTGAGTAAATTTTGGAAGGTTTTAATGTGCGACTCATTCCCGTAATTAAATTTTATTATACCCTATCAAAAATTTGTTTATTTTTGTATGTACATACATACAGTATCTCCCGAACAAGTGCCTACTGCAACAACGTTGCAATTATACGCCGACTGCTGTTGCCATAAACTCATTTAAATTATTAATGTATTATTTTTTATCTCGAAACCAGCAATCGCCGGCCAAGTCATTTTCAATTTATTATTTTGCATTCCTACCCGATTTTAGTTTGCTTTCATCAGTTCGAGCGCGTAGAACTCAATAATCGTCAGTGCGCGTCTATAAAATTAATGTATTTACTATATAACTTCCGATAATATATAAACCCGCATACTGCATATATACTCAGAAACGCTCTCCGCATACGTAATGTCGCCACCGGCATCGCAGCGCATGACGTCATCATCATTGCTGTGCTACCTGATACTCTTGGCATTGGCCGTCAGCCGCTTTAACAGCGTCTCTAGCGCGCGCATTCTCGGCTTCTTTCCTTCGCCCGTCAAATCGCATCTTATTGTGCATGCTGCGCTTGCCGAGACGCTAGCGCAGGCAGGCCATGACGTCACCGTAATTGCTAGCGTGCGGAACGTGTATCCGCATGCCAAGTATGAGTATATAGAAATCGATGGCGCAGCGTTCGATCCGTCCGTTCTAACGGGCATGGTGAATAATTCGAAGCCTTTCTATCGCAAATTCGATGACATGATGAAGGCCATCAGCATATCGACGAACGCCTCTATTACACATGCGCGCATGCAGCGTTTTCTAAGCGCACATGGCGCGGGCGCTTTTGATCTACTACTGCTGGGTTATTTTATGAACGACTTTCATTTGGGTTTGGCGGCGCACTTCCAATGTCCGCTTATTGTATCTTTTATGATACAACCTATTTTGTCGGTGAACTTGTTGTTGGCGAATCCCGCAGAGACTGCTTACGTGCCGACTATGCTGAGCAATCTTGCGCAGCCGTTGGATTTTTTGGGACGTGTAAAGAACTATCTCTTTGCCCTGCTAGAAGAGTTTAGCATGGTGCGTTTTATAAGGCGACTACAACAGGAGCTTTATGAGTAAGTGAAAACGAAGAGTGCATTGCTGAGATAGGGGCGAGGGGGATGAGTACTTGAAAAGTGGTGGTTGTGACCAGGGTTGCCACTGACGAAAAAAAAATATTTACCATCCACTTGAAAAAAAACTACCAAATAACTTTTTTTTTAGTTTCCTATTTTAAAATTGTTTATTAACGAACTTTTTATTTAACTAATGATATGGTATTTGAGATCATATTAATGTCATCTTCTCGGTTTTCTTCAACCACAAGCGAAAGTGATGAAACTAAAGGCAAAAAAAAAAAATTTCAACTGGAGCTATTATAGACAAAAACAGTGACTTAAAAAAGCGCTATGTATTTTTTTTAGTACTGAATATTTTTCAAATAAATTTTTTTTTTTTAAATTTTTTTTTTTAATCTATGAATATTGTTTGCGCTTTAACCAAACCCATAAAAATCAAGGATTCTAGCTATTTACAACATTTAGACAAATTCAAAAACATTTCGTCTAAATTTCGAACTTTTTACTCTGAATTTTTAGAACAATTTTGTGTATGCTGTTTTATAGCGAACAATCATAGCGTGTAATTCATACCCGTCCGGGAATTAAAATTGTATTTGTTTTTAAAACAAAATGCTTTAACAAAAATTTACCAAAATGAAAAAAATACCCTTTTACCAACCCAAACTTTTTCTACCAATTTTGGTAATAATATACAACGGAGAACGATGTTGCCTAGGTAAGACGATACAGAAGAAATCACACGTGGACTCGGGATAGACTAGAAACCAATGGTTTGATATGGTCCAGCTAGTGAAGTCAGTTGGATGCACACTAAAGGCGTGAATACACTAATACAAATCGTTGGGGAAAATTAATGTTTCCTTTTGAATTGTTATCTGGGAAAATTGTGATCTTTCCTGGTCTCAATTATTCTCAAATTCGTTTATCTGTAGTAGGTACATGAAATTATTCTTAGCTGCGAATGTAAGTGAGAAACTCTGGAACTAAACTTTAAAAATATGTAGACCGCGGGCCTATTCCTACATACATAGGTACATACTCCCATACCAATGGTAATATGGCTACCGACTTTTACAGCAGTTGAAGATATGACCGAGCCAAATAGCATCTAAAGTGTGAATGTCTCGCAGTTCGAAGGGTCTCACTGAAACCGATAATAAATAATATCAGTCCAAATGCCAACTCGATAACAATAACGATAACAACACAAAAACAATTATATTATGGGAAAATCGATTATAACAGAAATATGATAACGAAATTAATATCAATAACAATAACAATAATGTCAGTAGATATCGATTTCAAAAGTACCGTTTTACAAATCGATAACAGCTCCCATTATGAAAGTAACAACGGTAAAGATAACACAAAATATATGGATAACGATAAAGCAATCGATAGTAATAACAATGCATTAGCTACATAATATGATAACCAGATAAATACCGGTAAATAAATCGATAACAATAGCAATATCGATAACTGTAACGTTGACAATGCCAATAACAAAATCAATAACTACAACACCTACAACAAATATATCCATAAGCTCAATTTAATAATAACCATAATGATAACACTCGCTCCGGTTTAGGGTTAACCGGCAGCCGGATTACCGGTTAATGTGTATGGTTAGTTAAAGCGTCCACATATTTTGTACCTGCAAACCGGCTGCCGGTTTGCTGCCCACAGGCACGTGTGAAGTCGCACTAACGAATTACACAGGCCTCCTTTAAAAAATGAATTAGCAATTTGGGTAGGCATTACGCACTAAGCTAAGAAAAAAATAATAATAATGCAAAAAAAATCCATCACATAAATTTTCCGACAAAATTACGTTTTTAATTTTTCTTGATGTCAAAAGATAGACGCTGCCGCCCGAGTTCATCCGGATCAACTCATTAATTCGGAGTTATCTCGGCAATTAGCTGCAGTTGATCCGGATAAAGACCTGCAGCTAATCCTCAAAATAATGCGAATCAGGGGAATTTACGATGGCAACACTGGCCAAAACGGTCAGCTTTTGTGTACTGCTCAAGTTAGCAAACAAAGCAGGCGTATTTTTCATCCGCGGTAGCCGAGTGGTGGAAGTTGTGTACTACAATTCCGCAGCACCCAGTAGTACTCGACCCCTCAAGACCTCGCGGCTTGTTAATCCGCATTACTGCTGTCTGTCAAGGCACAATTTCGAGCAGATCAGCTGCGTCATTAAACCGGTTCCAACGCTGCCGTCTGACTATGCTTTTACCGCGTATTTCTGGCATTACCTTCGAATTTCCATAAGCCTTTCTGATTTACCTTAGTCTTTTTAAAATATTTTTAACTAATACCACTGGCCAACAAAATTTTGCGGCAGAGTGGTTCCTATAGATTTTTGCGCGCAGAATCAGAAAGTGGCTTTAGAAATTTCAGATTGGCTCTAGTTTTTGGGATATTTTAACTAAAACGTGTCAATAAATGAATTATTAGCATATTTTGAACCCTTATAATATAAGCACAGTACACATGATGGAATATTTTTAATAAGATCTAAAGAAAGCTTAAACCCTGTTCTTTTATACCGAAAGATAAAAACACTGCGGTCGTATTTATTTGTGAAAAGTTTTTAAAATGCACAGGTAAGCAAAAAGTCGAACATTTACAAATATTTCTACATTACTGTGTATATTTTTTAAACTTGCTTTTATAAATTATGTTTATAAAAGTCAAATTTTTACCTTTTGTGTTAAAAGAGCAAAGTTAAGCTTTTTTTGACGACTTATTCAAAGGATTCTACCAGACCACGTTATTCCATTACCGATTTCTAAAAAAATGCCAAAAATCATTACTTTGCCACTTTAAGGTCAAAATATCTCAAAAACTGGAGCCAATCTAATATTTCTAATTCTGATTCTAAGGAGAAAATCCTATAAGTATCAGGGTTCACTTGCCGCGCCGCAAAAATTTTTTGAAATTTTGTTGGCCTGTGTACTGTTTCTATTTCAGGTAAAAGTTTGATTGGTTTTTGGCTTTTCATGAAAATTGTTAAAAATTCTAAAACATGCATGTCATCAATAAAAATAAATATGAAAGTGCAAGGCTATATTTTTATGTAAGATACCTAGCGATTTAAGTAAGTAACATAAATTATTGGAAGGTGAAAAATATAGTTACATTTCGCAGACCTGTGATATTAGCATCACTTTTGGAGTGAGATGTACAAACTGTCGGGTCACAATGGGTGAACTCATCAAAAACGCACATACTTAGATCAACGAATTTTAGCGGCATACTTTTCTAGTTAAAACGTCTAATTTTATTATGTCGAGTTTATTGAAGTGTTGATATTTATTTACTGTATGTCCATAAGTATATGTAGGTAAACATACATACATATGCGCATGCGTGTAAAGCAGCGTGCGCGTGAATGTTTAGGCACAAACCACATATATATAATTATGTTTGAATATATATATATACTTTTTTTCATTACAAAACTGTGAAGATAACCTTTACCTCCAGACCTTTTTTATTTCGTTTTTCCCAGTTCTAAACTGGCTTTACTGCCCAGTTCTAAATTGGTACTAGTAGTACTTCCAAATGAAACAATATGGATATAATCTTGACCTATCTCAACACCATACAAATTAAAGCTGAATTAAAAAAAAATTTTAATAAATTGAGATGCTAAATCAAGACCTCAAAACGTAAAATCCGACATTTGAAAAAAAAAATTTGGCATCTGAACGCAGACTGGAGCGAACTCCAAACGGACTGGTTTTGACCCCAGTTGTGGTATAGCCTAATTTCCTGTGAGGTGGCTACGCGCGCAGCTCCAAATACACAAAGTAAGTGAAAAAGTTGCATAACATTCACACTCGCATTAAGTCTCCAAAATCCAAGTATTCAAGGCACAGCCATCATTGCCTTTCCTGCCCACCGCCAGCCCACAGCTGTTACCTGCTGCGTATTTATGCTAACCGAAAACGAGTTCTACCACTCAGTATTCAGCGAATCGCCCAATTGTAACCAGCACGCCAAAAAATCAAGCGGCACGCGCGCGTGAATTCTGTGACGCATCACCCCGCAGTCGGTACGTTGTATTTCAAAACCGTAATGTACTCCACTAGTCCGCTGGTCCTGGTCTCCTGTGCGCTCTTCTATCTACTGACCGCCCACTTATTGGCTGACTGCGAGGCGGCGCGTATTCTCGGCTTCTTTGCTTCGCCCTCGCAATCGCACATCATAGTGCACTGCGCGGTAGCTGATGCGCTGGCGCATGCCGGCCATGACGTCACAGTCATCGCTTCCAGTCCGAATTTACGCAAGCACGCCAAGTACAAATACATCGAATTGGAATCAATGGGCGCACATCCGCTCATGTCTACGGATATGGTAAACAAACGTCAGCCGTTTTGGCGACGCTTTGGCTCGCTGCTGAGTACGATTAACCGAAGTGCCAATGAAACGCTGCATCATCCGCGCATGCAACGATTTCTGCAGCAGCATCAAGCTGCCGCATTCGATTTGCTGCTCTTCGGCTATTTCATGAACGATTTCCAGCTGGGACTGGCAGCCCATTTTCGCTGCTCCATCGCGCTCTCCTTCATGATTCAGCCGATCTATGCGGTCAATAGATATGTGGGGAATCCCAGCGAGGCGGCGTATGTGCCGGGCATCTTTGGCTATTTGGTGCAACCAATGAAATTTCGTGAGCGTGTGAAAAATTTAATTGTGGCTGTGATCGAGGAGAAAGTCGTACAACCGATGCTGGAGTATCACACCAGGAAGTACTACAAGTGAGTGGAGGGGCGGGAGTAAAACTTAATAGGCATAAGGTGCCGGCAAATAGGTGGGGAGTGGCAATGCAATAAATCGAAATCGGTGAGACATTTTTGTGAAAGGCGCAAGAGTGGGGCGCACGCATTATTATGCGTTTAGCTAGCGACTCTGATGTGTGCATATGTGTTACAAAATTGTGATGTTATTTTATCAGCCTGGTGTATATATGAATTTCTTTGCCGAATTGGAATTGGAAGCATCAGTCTAAGCTAAGTCAGCGAAGCATTTAGTTCCTACCTAGGCGGCCTATTGAGCATCTACAGCTTAGTATAGAGTAGCTCAGGGAGATCTCTCAATTGTCCTGCCGATGACGGACTGAAGAGCACGACGCATCAAGTGAGTGCGTTTATTAGTGCCCCGAAATGCTAGCATTGTTGGCACCAGCCGGCAGTGGGAGGCATCAACAATCTTGGTAGAGCTCGAGGTCTGTCCAAAACCTCAGCCTTAGATGCCAAGACGATGTATCTGACGTCTGTTGTATTTATCTCTATCTGAGCCTACAGATCCTAAAATTCACTTAACTTGGTTTTTGAGCGCTCTACCACACAAGCGCACAAAAATTCGTCCTTTCATCGCTAATATATCGAACTATATATATTGAGACGGAATCACATTTTGTGTCCAAGTGTATGTAGGACTTCGGAGTTTTGTTGTTGTTTTTGTACTACGAAGTTTCCAAGCAGAAAGCTGCTTTGGTTAGGTCGTCGGGTTGATAAAAGCCATTGCCAACCCAAAACTGTATTTTCCTTCCCGTTACAACATCTTAAACATGTAAACCTGCTCTTGGAAATTTTGTCATCCCCGCCAGCCTAAAGCAAACTCTGTTGGATTATGCGTCTTCATGAACGCCGCTAATAGACCTCCATAAGTGGTCTGAGAGTAGCAGAAAGTCCTAATTTCGAAATGTGACCGACCCGATTCTGCAAAGAATAGATCTTGCACCAAATGTTAGCTATTTCGGACGATCGCTACTAGTCCTTTCCATATTAGAATCCAGATTTCGGATGGCTGTTGGGCGTGGCAGTTGACGGATTTTTCCCCATCTTTCAGATTTATGTCTTCCTAGGTTAATCTAAGTTCCAAATCGAATTTCATTGAAATCGGATATAATTTGCCACATCCATCCCTAAGTGTAGTGGGCGTGGCAGTCCGCTAAATTCAACAATTCTCCTCGCTTGGCGTATGACACCAAAATACTTTTTGGATTCGATTGTTTGAAATTCAAACTAAGTACAAAAGCTCCCGCACGCCGCCTCCTGCACTAAGCTCTCGATTTACTATTTAAGTCCAAGATCCAAGTTTTGTATAAGAATTCCCAGTTCTGCAAGCTCTTATTGATTTCGCGTACATAAGGGGAACGAAACCTTCATCAAAAACTTCATTTAAATATACATACTTAGTACAAATCGACGTAATTACAGTCAATGAACTGAAAGTAAATATGCGCCTTATCTAATTTCATTGAAATTTATGAATTACCAACAAAACATTCCCTAAGACTTTTATTGCGGTGAGTTAAAGATTGAGGCCTCAAAATAATTGTAAATCAAAATAATTAACTTTTATGTGTTTCTCCTAGACAGCGTTTGTCTCCTAGGTCACTCTGAATGACTCGTCATATCGTCAAGTGCTTCAACTAATTCGCTTTGTCATCTCTTATCGTACTTATCACACCATTTAACGCTTGCCATTTGATTATCAGCTTACAATAAGCCGCCTACAGCCTCCAACGCAACCGCCTACTCAAGCAATCACTAAAACCGTAAAGCGATTTGTTAGATTCATTTCATTTGGCGGAGATAAACGATCTTTGTCTTGTCTAATCCATATGCAAATATTTAATAGGCTGGTTCTGCATGATAAAAGTCTTTGTTGCCATAGAGAAACTAATATGCTCAACTACATTTTTGTTGCACTCAGTTTTCGTTGGTCATACGACACACACAGTTTATTTCCAAAGCCACGCGGCATCTTAAGTATGTTTCTACACGGTTTTCCCTCGACCACCGTCGGGTTTATTGTTGCCTTTCTCGCGTTTGGCGGCTTCATCGCCTCACCTCCGCTGGTGCAGTCCGCACGCATTTTAGGCTTCTTTCCTTCGCCCTCACCATCGCATCTCCGCATACACTGTGCCATTGCCGATGCGCTCACACAAGCTGGACACAATGTCACCGTGCTGTCTTCGACCAAGAATCCCTACAGCTGGGCTAAATACGAGTACTTACAATTGGATCTGCCTTTGTTCCCTAAGGGCTTCCTCCAGCGTTTGGTCAAAAGAGAGCAACCGCTAATGACACGTTATCCACACTTCATTGACGTGGTCACCAGCTTGGCTAATCAGTCGTTCTCCAGTCCGCGCCTGAAGGAATTTCTCGCCACACACGGGCCTGGTAGCTTCGATCTCATTGTGCTCGGTTACTTTATGAACGACTTTCATTTGGGCTTGAGTGCACATTTTAAGGCACCAATTGTTATCTCGTTTATGGTGCAGCCCATCTTTGCCGTACACAACTTGGTGAAGAATCCCATAGAGCCCGCCTATGTGCCGACTTTGTTCAGCGAAGGCAAGCAGCCATTGGACTTTTGGGGTCGCGTGCAAAACTTGGTGGTGTCTGTTTTCGAAACTTATTTTATAACGTTGAAGGTGGAGCGGGAGTCGCAAAAGTATTACGCGTGAGTTGAGAGAGAAGAGGGGAGTTATAAATTTGGTTGTTTGGAAAGAATTATTGCCTGAAAATCTGAAAATCTTTTGAGGGAATATAGCACCGCTAAAAAAGCGCGATACTTAGGATGTTGAATAGCCAGAGTTTAGCCCAGCCAAGGGCGTTAAAAATCGGACGAATCTTTGTCGAAAAGCTTGCAATCTAGGATTTCTGTGTTACGTACTCGTAAGGCGCAGAAATAAGTAGAAGTAGTAGAGCTTAAAAAACTAGGAGCTAGTGGGACTTTACAAGTTTCGGAACTCCTTCCGTTCATTGAGGCTTGTCGTGAGTCGCTTGTTGTTTTTGAAGGTATTTTGATGAGCCGATGGCCAGATTAACGATTATATACTAAGTCATGGCGAAGATAGAATCTCTTGTGAACTTTTATTTCAACTTATACCATTTTAAAAAACATAAAAATTAATAATTTTTCCTTTCCTTCTATTTGCAGCTACAATTTCCCGCCCGATCGTTATCCACCACTCGATGAGGTGCGCAAGAACGTCTCGCTCGTCTTTGTCAACCACCACTTCAGCCAAGGTCCCATACGCCCAAATGTGCCAAATTTAATCGAAATTGGCGGCATACAAATTAAGGAGAAACCCGACCCACTCCCCGCTGACATCGCCAAAGTGCTCGACGAGACAAAAGATGGTGTCATCTACTTCAGTTTAGGCACCAACATACAGGGTTCTCACTTAACTGAGGAGAAGACCAAGATAATGTTCAAAGTTATCTCAAAGTTGCCCTACAAAGTACTCTGGAAGTGGGGCGAATCAGTTCGACCTGGCCAATCGAAGAACATCATCTACAAGGAGTGGCTGCCGCAGGATGATATACTTGCACATCCCAACGTCAAGCTGTTCATCACACACGGTGGCATGGGCAGCGTCGTGGAGGCGCAATATCATGGTGTACCCATTGTGGGCATACCCCTGTTCGGCGATCAGCCATCGAATATGGCCAACGTTGAACGTTCGGGTTTCGGGCTCTCTGTGGACTATACCACGCTGTCGGAGGAGAGTCTCAACAACGCCATACAAGAGGTACTCAACAACCCCAAGTACACGAAAGCGGTGCGCGACTTTTCACGCCTCTACCGCGATCGCCCGATGACACCGCGGCAGACGGTCGTCTACTGGGTGGAGTATGTACTGCGGCATCATGGTGCCAAGCATATGCAATCGCCGGCGGTGTACCTGAATCGCTGGCAACTAATGTCGCTCGATGTGATTGCCTTTTTACTGGTGATCGTGGGCAGCGTTGTGGCAGTGTTTGTAAAGATTTGCAGGCTGCTGTGTTGTAGGGGAAGAAAATCTGAAACAATCAAAGGGACTCCGACGGCGAAGGTGAAGAAAACGCAGTAAATGTATGAGTGAAATGGAAAGAAAGAGCCAAGAAAAGGTTGAAAGTGGAAAACGAATGATGGGAAGAAACAAAACGATTGCTTGAATGTGCATTTGCTGAGATTTTCATAGTCATCCGAGTTTGTGAAAAATATTAATGTCAAACAATCAACTTCGATTGAAGTCGCCGAAGACGGCTGAATGTGTGTACAATAAACAGCGACCTAATACAAATTTATTTTAAATGTAAAATTAAGTAATTCTATAATATTGTAAATTTTTTAAACTGAATAAATATGTACTTACATAAAGAAAACATTACTAAAGAGTAAGTAAAAAAGCATATTTACATCTTAAAAATACCAAATGGAAATCTCAAGAATTATGTAGGCCATAACATTTGAATGCCATTTTTGCATTATAATTTAAAGACAGCGTTGCCGTTTTGATACAATTGTATCATTTTTGATAAGTTTTTTTTTAATTTTATGATTTGATACTTTGATACCTTTTTGTTCGCAAATGCCACATTTTGATACCTTGGCTGGCAGAAATGAATTTTTGAAAACTATTAATAATATTACTAGTGTAAAGGCAAATAACTTTTCTCTTGTTATTAAAGTCTTAAAATTTTATATTTATTTATAAGTTTAATTTGGTAACTCTTATAAGGGAAATACAAACCGGAATTTCTTCGCACACACCGCTGTTATAGGGCCCCTAAGCCACATAAAAACATTGCGCAATATCGAGCTTGCGTCGGTCCCATACAAATTGTGTTTGAAATAAATTGCACAGTTATTGCGCTAAAAAAATTCAAAATGCATATTTAATAAGCTTTGATATTTAAGCTTAGAATATTATTTAATTAAGCATAAAAAGATAAAAAAAAAATCGAGTTCGATTAAGCTTTAATTTTAATTCTAAAATATATGTATGCAAAAGAGACACGCCTTAACTTTAGGTGCTCAAGTACGAAGCTTGCAAATTAAGCTTCAAAAATTCATACATTTGAAATCTTACGCATTTGTGAAGAGTTTCCGATATATTCGATAAGCTTTCGAAGAAAAGCCCTATTTAAGGTTCCAACACAAAAGCTTCTTGGTGAAAACCAAAGCTTGGTTAATACATTTAAAGCAGCGATGGGTAGAAAGAGCTTTTACTATGCTCGCGCCTATACAACATGGGCAAGGCAATGCCCCTCACAGATTTAAAGTTTTCAAAAACTTTTAACAAAAAAATGGATTTAAAGCTTTAATCAAATAGTTTTCACGCGAAAGCTTTGCATTCCGGTCAAGTAATTTGTGGAGAGCTTTCACAGGAGGGGCCAAAACAGATCAATTAAGACGTATTACATATTTTGAATGTATTTAAATATTTATGCATGCATACATAGAAAATATGTGAATATTCTAATTACTGACAGGTTACTAAAATTGCAACAAAAAACAAATTCTGCATTTCTAATACAAAGTCCAACGCTAATGAAAATATGTATTTACTTTCAAGTGTATAAACGTAAATAAAAAAATACACGAAAACTTAACTGACCCGTGCTATATTTGTTGTGATCATTAATTACTGGTTATACCTAAAAAATATATTTAAATATGCATAAACACTAGTATTCATACATATGTATGTATGTACATAAGGGTGCTTCGCCAAAAAGAGTTGCGGTTTTTCGACCGAAATTATAAAATTTAGTTATTATATTTTACGACTTCCGCCAAAATATGTCCAAAAAATATTAATATTTTCGTAAGCTGGACCGGTTTAGAAATACCTTAAAAAATCTCATTAAGTATTTTAATTCCGCTAATAAAATTTTTATGCAGGCCTTTCGAGCTCAAGCTTTTCTATCACCGGAGTTGTTTTTTTGGAAAAAAAATATTTTTAAAAACTACTTTTATCTATAAAAAAAAACTCGAATTGGTATTTTCAAATCGATCCAGTGCACGTAAATCTTAATATTTGTTTGGAGAGGGATGCACCCTAACATATGTAGTACATACATCACTGTCACTTCGATGTCAAACTTGCATGGGCACATACATATACATATGTACATTAGGGCGGCCCATAAAAAAATTAAGTCGGAATTTTATTGCTCTCACCCCCTAGGATTGTTCTTTATCGAAAAAAATGTACCACTATTTCTTTATTTTGAAATCAAAAAATATTTAGAGGTCACTCAAAGCGCTCAAAGTTTTGCATGCATTTTATATGAGGAAAAAACAACTTTTCGTAGAAATGGTACAGAATTCTTGAAAATCAATATTTTTCGATCGGAAAACTGTGGTTCTCTTCAGGAGACTTTTAGTAACAAAACCCAATTGTTTATTTAACCATTTTTTAATACTAACGATTTTTGGTTGGTCCCCCATTGCATTTTTCGGGACTTTGGGGGTTTCTGGCGGACCTATAATTTTTAGTGTCTATGAAAAAATGGTTAAATAAACATTCGGTATTATTATTGGGAATCTTCTGCAGAGAAAAAAAGTTTTCCGAGCGGAAAATATTGATCTTTAAGAATTATATACCATATCTATGAAAAGTTTTTTTCCCCATATAAGATACATAGAAAACTTTGAGCACTTTGAGTGACCTCTAAATATTTTTTTAATTCCAAAATAAAAAAGGGGTATATTTTTTCGGTATAGAAAAATCCTAAGGGGTGAGAGCATACAAATTCCGACTTTACTTTTTCAGATGCATTTTGGGACCACCCTAATGTATATACATGCATCGTACTCATACATACTTCAGAGATAAGCTGAATATAGGCAGAAGCAGGCAGGTCCACTACTAGGTGTCAGTATATTGTGATAATTTTAAAGCTTTTGATGGACGTCACTCATTATCTATAAATTTATAGAGCTTCTCAACGAAGTAGTAGCTTGTTTACATGAGTAGGTATGCATGCATATCTACATACATATGCACAAATTAGTCAATAAATTAGCAGTTGATTTATATGATTAAAAACTTCCAAGATATTGTTTATTTAAACGCGCTCTAGATGTACACATAAATATGTACATACATACATACTCGTATTTGCATAAGCAAGTACCCAATAAACATTTACGGTTGGAGGTCAAGTGCAAATGCAATACATATTTCAATTTCAATGTTGATACTCAAGTGTACCTCAAATGGAGAACCAACCCATTCTCAAACAAAAGGGCAATTTTTTTTTGTATTTCCACATAATCTGAGTTCTTCACCAGAGAAAAGCTAGGATATATATTCGTTCGAAAACGCCCTATCTCAGAAAACTTTTGAAGACGGCCGTATTTCAGAATTTCGTTGAAGAACGCCCGATCTCAGCTGCCGATTGAAAAACGCAGTTTTAAGCTCTGGTTATCATAGTGGAAAATCTTATCGACAAAATCTTGAACGTGTGGACTTCAGCGAAAATTTTATAACGAGACGATGTCCTCTTACAGCAGTGTCTTCGATTTACCGCAACTGATTGTAGAAAGCGTAAAAATTTAATCGACATCGAGACACTAACACTGCCGGGTAGTTTCATGAATCAGCTGGTCAACGATCCGCTACCATTCTACGTACGCTATCCGCTGCACTTGAAGAAGAGCACGGCGATGGCAAATCGCACATTGTGGCATTACGCGCGTCCAGCAGTTTCTGAGCGAGCATGGCGCGGGCTCTTTCGACTTGCTGCTGTTCGGCTAGTTTGGCAGTGATTTCCAGTTGGGACTTGGTGTTCACTTTAAGTGTCCGGTAATTATTTCATTTATGGTGCAATCAGTATTTTCACTCAACAAAATCATCGGCAGCCAATGTATTTTTGGGCGCGTTTAAGGAGTTACGTCATTTACCTATTTGAATACTAGGTACTATATAGATGAGGTGCTGGAAAGCCTGTCGCAAAAGTATTATAGGTGAGTGTAGAGCAGAAGTGGCTCGTGTAATTTTTTTTTTATGGGGCAGCTGATAAGCATATCGACTAACTTTACTAGTAACCCAAATATCAAAGATTTACAGAAGACTCTTTATCAACAAACAGAAATATTAAGAAAGCACCGGCTAAACGCGTTACTTCTCGTTTATTTACTGCAGCTTCAACTTTCCCGTCGCACGCTGGCCTCGACGAAGTGCGTCACAAAAGTGAAAAACTTATCAATTTATTGACCGAAACGCAATAGTGCAACTTACGAGTGACTATTTCTATTCTGTTTTCGAGGCAAGTGAAAATCGCTTTTCATATAACATTTTTTACAGTTGCAGATCGAGGCTGGAAAAGTTTCGAGGTTTTCAAGGCATATTTGCCTTTAAGGGAATCCCCTAATTAATTTTATATATGGACAGAAAAGGGATACGCAAAATATGTGGAAAAATTTTTTGACGAAAAATTTGGTATAAAGGCATCGGAATTTTTTTAATTTCTAGTACCAAAGCAATAATAAACTAAATTCACCGCTAAAAATTTCAGAAAACAATTCCTTACAAAAGAAATTAAAAAATTCTCCGCGCTCCCTTTCCAATCAAATCGCTTTGATTTTTATTGCCCAACATAAATTCCCAACACCAATATCTGCTGTCAGGTCAGCTACGCTCAAATAAAGCGTACAAAGAATCCAATTCTTCTGCAGAAAAAATAAAAAAAAGAAAACATTGAATGTTGCTCACAAAAAATTCATAACAAATTCGTGAAAATACCCACAGGATATGGGATAAGCCGAGGCAAACAAAAATAACGCAAGAAAAGGACTAAGAAAAAACTCAAATAAAATGCCATTTTACTTGCATTTGGTGCACTCGGTTCGGCGTAGTTGATGTCCTACCCCTTCACTCATACGCCCTCCACTCGTACGACGCATCGGCGACGCGCCTGCAGCAACTTGTGGCATCACAATTTCAGCTCGATTGGCTTGCCATACAAGCGCCACAAAAATATTTGTTTTTCTCATTTTCCACTTATGCGGGTATTTGTGTTACATATTTCTATTTGCTGGCTGCCAATACAAATTCAATATTGTTAGCTTCCAACGAGCGCGTGAACACTTCGTAACGTTCGATTACACTGCGCTGCGCTCTACTCACCCTTCGCCTCTAATCTCACTTCCAAGAGGTGCTAGGTCAATATGGATTCTGCTGCAAAGCTGCTTGCTTGGCTGCATTGCAGCGGAAGTTTGGAAGGCGGGCGGCCGTTATTTATTTTATTTTTTATGAATGTAGTGAAGAAGGGAAGAGAAGAAAAGTCGAATATTCAGGCACAGAATGAAGACATGGATTTTTATCCAACAAAATGGCAAATATATGACCATAAATAAGTATTTACATACAAAGGCTTTACAAACCCAGAAAAAAGTATTCAAACAAGTTTCAAATTTTTAATTTGATGTGAATCCTTACCATCAATTTAATAAAACACTATCGAAATTTCTTCGAAACAGAAACTCAACGCCATACGGTGGTCGGAGAAGCTATGTTTTACGCGAAAAATTAGAAGGGCTGTTACAATTATAATGAAAATGCATCATCTTAGTATTTTTGTTATGCTAAATTTGAATATGCCATAACATTTTTAGTTTGACAGTTGACAGCTGTCAAATCAACTGCTAATTTCTCCAAAAATAAAAAAAAAATAAAATCGTTTTGAAAATACCACTTATTAGGTTTTAAGGCACTCTAGTCACGAATTTTATGTCAAATTAAAAGTTTGACAGTCGACAGCTGTTAATTTTTCTGATAATAAGAAAATGTTTTTTAAGTGCTACTGGTAAGGGTTTTGACACGCTAGTCACGAATTTTACGTGAAATTAAAACCGAATGGGATGTCAATTTCTCTAAAAGTAAGGTGAAGAAGAAGTAAACGTACTACGTTTTAAGGCTCACTGATCTCGAGTTCTATATTACCTTCAAACATTTTCAGTTGAAATCTGTCAAATCAACTGTCATTTTTAGTTGAGTAGCACAATATATTTGTTAAGCAAAATTACTGATTTATAGTATTTTCCTTCTTGGTCATTTTTCGAGTGTTATGCTGGCGATACCATCTGAAGTCTTTGTTGCAAGCCTCCTGGGCTTCCTCAGAAAAATGCCCTACTGGCAAAGGCATACCAAGGGCAATACCAAATGTCACGAAAATTTAGTAATTTTTTTAAATTCTTGGGCGCCATATTTGGTAACGATAACTTCCGATAACAGCCTTCGGAGTTGCCATGAATGCGAACATCTAAATAGCAGATTTAAAAAAAATTCAACAATTTATTTAAATCTGGGACGCCATATTGGATTTTGAATTTAGAATTTTCTAAAACTAGTTTGAAATTTGTAATGAGCGAATTTAAGAACCTCTAAATACCATATTTCATGAAAAATTCAGTTATTTTTTTAATTTTTGGACACCATATTGGATTCGTTATTTTCGGTTTTTGAAAATTGACTTCAGGTTAGATACTCAAGACATATCTTATAAATAATATGATGCTAAATATAGAAAAATTACATTAATCCGTAGTGTTTTATATACTTTGTTATTTGGAACAACTGCTAAAGTTGGTCTAGCGTAAAAAAGTGGTCGCCACTCTTTTTGGCGCGAGTATGCGCGGCTTTTCTTTTCGTAGATCCTTAACGGACCTCTTGCATTACTTTTTGGTAAAGGAATGAAGATCCTACTCTGCTCTACTCATTAGTTATACCGTTTTGATGAAAATGTTTCTTGAAAAATAAGCCGCGTTTAAACAAAAAACTTAAGGAAATGACACTTTAAAGAAATTCTGTGGATTTCCGAATTTGGAATGAGAGGACCCACACGACTCAGTGAAATTTGGGTGCAGAGTCTGCGACATAGAATTAACGAGAATGTTTGCCAAATGACGTCAATATTTTTAGTGTCACAAGATCACGAGCAGGGAAATCGAGAAGAGTAAGCTTTGATTTGTGGCTCTTCCGTGTATAAGGTCAATATACGAGTGATATTTATTTATTGGTTTTACATTCCGGGTCCTAGGCCTAGCGCACAGTACATAGCTGAGAGAATGCAATAAAATTTAGTGACAACAAGTCACTAGTAGTTAAACAAGTGTTTTTTAAGTTAAAATTGGCTGTAATTTTTTTATAAAAACATTGTTGCTTCTTAGACCAAAACCATAAAAATTAATAGTTTCAAACCTTAAGGGCCGAATTCAGGGTGCTTAGTTAAACCATTGTTAACTTAACCAGCAACACGAGTTTAACTATCAATTTATATTTTGTCACATAGTTAACTAAGGAAATTCACATCGCCTGAAAATACATATACAAATTATAAAAATCAAGATTTTTCTTTACAAATTTGAAATTCGTTCCACAAAAAAAAAAATAAATTCACAAGAGTTTAACTATGCGGGCATGCTTGGTTTAAACATTCGATAGTTAAACTCTTGTCAGCGGTTAAGTACGCTCTGTGAATTTGGCCCTAAGTATACACAATTTATAAATCAACAAATTTGTATCAAAATTTTGAACTTTTCAACCTGAACTTTTTTTAATATATTTGGGCATGCTTATAAAATTTTAGTAGTATAAAGTATAGGTCTCAACCTGCTAAAAACCATTACCTCCTTCAAAACGCTTTACGACAATAGCGAAATTTCTTAGAAATCAGACAGAGGAAATCAGCCACCTCGTGCATAAATGGTGGATTAAAATAGTTAGACCACAAAGAAAACTAAATTAAAACTTTTCGTTTCGATTATTATTAAAGATTTATGTCAGTTGCCATTTGTATTAAAAAATACGCCAGCGGTAATAAACGTAGTGTGACAGCGAATTCAACAAAAATCACAATTTTACATTCTAGTTTATTCCTTTTATGTCTTTCACTATTCCCTAAACTAATTTTCTGCAGTAAAGGACAATCGGGTATAGCGCAAAACCGTTAAATTAAACCGCACACATTTTAGAAAAGCAGGCATTTGAAAAATTCCCATTCATACACAACCAAATTTCTGTATGCACAGCTTGTCTTCATTAACATTCCACATTTTATTCTTAGTTGCATACAAATACACACACATACACATACATAGCTAAGCACAAAAATTAACTCAAGCCACAGCTAGCTTCGAAATTACGCTCAGCGCGCCGGGAAGCGCTTTCAGTTTCGGTCAATTAAATTTTACGCTTAGAAAATTTGTGTTTCCCATTTCCGCAAATCGCGACAGCAGCTAAAGCGAATAAAATAGTATCAAAGCGCAAACAAAGTAAAAGTAAAATGCAGCAAAACATTGCATATGCCCAAGCGCTAATTTGCATGCAAATGCGCTGGGTGCATAGTTTCAGGCGAGGTGGAAATGGCAAGCAGCGCCCTAAAGTAAAATGAAATGAAAACAAAGACAAAAAAAAATATGTATTGTATAAAATGCCGCGAAGGCAGTGAACAAAGCGGAGCAGCCAAAGCGGTGCAGCGTGAAATTAACAAATGTTTTTTTTTTTATTTTACATTTTATTAACGATTTTGTTTCAATAATTTTCTCTTTTAAGTGCCAAAACACGCTGCACTATTGCGTCAAGCCAAATTAATTTCGACTGCAAGAAAAAAATTTTAATAAATTGCATAAGAAATATTTATGTACATATGTATGTATGTAAGTATGCCGTTTAAAATGAACTGCATCGAGCGCACTTCAGCTAAAATTTGAGCTGCCTCAAAAAATTCATAAAATGCATATGGCTCTAAGTGGACACAAGCGCTCGATTTAATTTTTACTGCCTTATTTTTAGTTCCATTTCTTACACTTTTTTTGCTTGCTGCCATTTTGCAAAGCAAACTATGAATTTGGCAACGAGTAATAAATCAAATTGCGGCAACCACTTGAATTGACCACCTGAACTGGGCAGCCAGGGAAGTGTTGGCATCGACCTGTAGGAAGATGAAAGAGCTGGATGTTTTAATTACAGGTTTCGCATACGACAGATTCTATAAGTTGCAGGCGGTGGATGTTAATGTGTTAATAATATTTTTGCAACAAAGTTATTGAAAATATCATTTTTAGACTGGACTTCAATACACTTAATGCAAACCAGTTTCTTTGAGTCCAATTATGCTTTCAGACTAGTTTAAAACTAGTTTTAACTAATTTTTGTGAATGTCACAATTTTGTTTGAAAAAAAATTGCATAGCATAAAAAACTGTTAATGGTGAAACCTTTAGACATTCTACACAAAAAGAACGACAAATACATACACTGATAAA
Organism: Rhagoletis zephyria; assembly: GCF_001687245.7. Lineage (NCBI taxonomy): Eukaryota > Metazoa > Arthropoda > Insecta > Diptera > Tephritidae > Rhagoletis > Rhagoletis zephyria. Next base: position 55,258 of record NW_016157282.1, read on the forward strand.
AATCCACTTAGTAATGATTGACTCTAAAACAAGAGCTCAGAGCCTAGTTTTTTAGTTTTTATGTATCAATGGCTAAAAACAAGATGAATTTATTACGAAAATGCATTTCCCTATCGGGTATTCTATATCTATATAGATATCCAATTCACTCATATATGCATATTGCGGGTAAATTCATATGTGCCTCTGCTCCTTTATTTCCGCTACTTAAGCTTTCTTCGAGTGTCTATTCCACACTGACTGCTGACCAATGCTCAGCTGCATTGCGCTTGCAGTTATTCAACGATTTTCAATGATTTTTCCCCCATTTTTTGTGGTTACACATGCAAACGGCCTCAAGCAGATGAAGGTAGGTTTTAACACACACAAAAAAATATATATATCTAAAAATAACAATAAAAAATATATGAAAAATAGCAAGTAAGAAAACGACTAAAATTCAAATTGAAGAAGTGGTCTGAGCTTTGAAATCATTCAGGCAAATATGTATGTACATATAACTGACCAAAGACTAAAATTTCCTAATGCTGCAGCGGTAGTAGTGCTACAGGCGGATGTACATATGTAGTAAGGTGACTGGGGCGTATGAGTGACGGAAATCGTATGTGAGGAAATTGCGGTAAAAAAATATAAATTCAGTGACCCTGTTGTGTAAAATAAACTTAAAGATGCATTCAAACAAATTTGATCAAATCACCGATTTTTTTAAATGATAATGAGCAAAATCCGCAAATTTCTGAGAAGACCCCAAAAAACGAAAAGGCCCAAAAACTGCTCAAAAATCTCCAATTTCCTGAAAAAAAAATCCGGAAAGCTTCTACTAAGTTCTGAAAAGTTGTGGAGGCTCTCTTAAAATTTCGAAAAAAATACCGAAAAACTCCAAAAAGCACTAAAAACACCTTTAAAGATGCGGAACAATATCAATTAAAATCCGAAAAAGCGGTAAAATACAAGTATTGAAAGCTAAAAAAAAAAAATTCCGAAAAATTTTTTTAAATGTCTCCAAGTGTTGAAAGTCTTAAAAAAGTATGAAAACATGGCGAAAAATTGCTTAAATAATCCGACAAATCCCTTGAAGTTCCGAAAAGTCTTAAAAGCTTCCAAATAAATCCGAAGAAATTTCATGAAAGCTTACAACAAATGCTGAAAATACTCCGAAAAAATCCACCAAGTTAAAAGTATGGGTAGCTCAGAAAAAACCGAGATTTTCAGAATACTCAAAAAATCCTAAAAAATTTTAAAATTCTTGAAAGGTGCCGAACAAATTCGACAAAATTCCGTGAAAATCCTAAATAAATCAGGAAATATCACAAAATCTTAGAAATATGTAAATTTAAAAAGTCTCAAAATATCCCTGAAAACTAATTCTAACAAAATGCAAATACAAAAATTTAGTAAACCTCGCTTCCTGAGAAAAGCGTTAACTGCATGGATACTGCATTGCCTCTTTGGAATTTAAAATTTTATAATTTTTAAATAAAAACTCCGTCGTTGAACTTTTAAAAGCGCCTTCTCTTTACTATCGTTCACCCTACTTAAATAAATATGTACTTAGCCTGGATGTGGAATCAGGGGTGGCGCAATGTTCTAAGCAAACAGCAGATATTTATCAATTGTTGTTGCTTTAATTAATGCCGAATTAAAAATCACATCAAAGCACAATTCACTCTATTACCACGGCTAAATATTTACGTGCGAGTCAGAGCAGCTGCTTGGCGATGCAGCAGTGCAGAACAACAGCCAACTAACTACAACACTCACCGCTGACCGCCTATTTTTATTGTAGAGTTAGCAGAGACGAGGTGCAATGGTATCAGTCTTGCCAACAATCAGGATCTATGAAGCAAACAATTTTTCGCTTCAATGCGCTCAGGTGGATGACAGAATGGTTAGATAGTGGTAGTGGGTGGCGGCATTGGACGATGCGCTAGCTGCCAGACAAAGACAAAGCCAAATGAAATTTATTGCAAAACAAACGAATAGAAAAGAAAATAAATAAAAATAGAAGAGTTCGCCTAAACAGGGGAGGATAGAAAGTTTTAAAAATTATTACTTTAAAGCAGTGTGTATGAATTTTATAATAAAATGCAATAAGGAAACATCGATTATTTTTTCCTTATAATTTTAAGGGAATTCATAAAGAGGAAAATTAAAAATTTAAATGCACCGTTGCGCCTGAAATTTTCTGAAAAGATTTCGGGAAATTATAACTAAAGCACGATACAAAACACCCCCGAAAAAATCCTGAAAAATTTTAAGTCTTCAAAAGCTCAGAACGATGCCGAAAAGTTTCAAAAACAACGCATATCTAAGACAATCCTAAAAAAAAAAATTTAAAGCATCCCACTAAGTTAAGAAAAAGATCTCAAGGAGTCCCACAGTCGGTCCAAAAGTCACCAAAATTAGAAATATGTAGTTCCCGAAGCATCCCAAAATATCTCGAAATATCTGGAAAGTTCCGAAAGACTCCGAAAAAATCTGAGAAGCATCCCAAAGAGTTTCGAAACACGGCGAAAGGCTCCGAAAAAAACTCTAAAAAATCCGCTAAAGCCCCGAAATGTCGAACTCTCTAAAAACGCAAAAACATCCCGAAATATCAACAACTCCAAGAAAATGTCCGAAAAATGTCGAGCACTCCCAAAAAGTATCGACCGCTGCCAAAAAAAAAACCAAACAGTCGCGGAAACTCAAAAAAAAAACCAAACAGTCTTGAAAACTCAAAAAAAAAACCGAAAGCTCTCGAATAATAAAAAATAACGTTTCTTCTCTGCTTTTAAGAGTAACTACTGCATGTACAGTGCCGTTGGCCTAATACACTTCGGTAAACTTAATTTAAAGTGATAGCTGCACAAGGCAGACAGGCCAACGCTCAAGCAGCAGAGCAGACCAGACAGTTGCAGATGCTCTTTCCCTGAGCTACTGTGGACGCTGTTCTTGCTGTATTTGCTGCTGTTCTACCTGTATACCTCGACAATGTTACAGCATTGCCCAACAGTCCGTCCAGCCGCCAGTTAGGAGTACTTCACCAGCAGTAGCAGTATAGCGTCTGCTTACCACTTCCATGATTTCCGCAATTTTCGCGCTTGCCACTTGGAAAAATCGCAATGCGCTACTGCTCGAAGCTCCCAGTTATCTCTGGTTCCGTCCTACTACACTTTCGTCCTTCCTCTCCTCTACTATGGCTCTAGTTTTCTGCTCTTTGCTGTCGCACTCTACATGTTTGGTTACTTTTAAGGATAATAAATTTTGAAAGCTATATATTTGCCTGTGTCTGTCTGCATGCAGCTCTGCATGTATGTTGCTAAAAAAAATACTTTTCTACATGTTTGCTCGCAGTTATGTGATGATTCACACAAGCCGGAAGTGGCTTGGTCTCAACGTTCCGCCACCAACTTCCGGTGTTGGTTTATTTCGCCGCAGCTGCCTTTGCGTCTGATTGTGCTGCTGCTGCGGAATGTCTGTTTGGATCGTCTAGTTTTTCTTGTTTTTTTTTCTCTCTTACCGTTAGTTAACTCCACGCCTCCTAATGCTTTCCACATACATGAATTTAAAGTGCCCCGTTAAGCATTAAGATTTCCAACTTATGAATTCGCAATTTCTTTGAGCTGAGCTAAGCTGAAGGGGAGATTTTGTTGAATTGAACAAACACATCGCTTCGCTTATAGCCTCACTCCAATCTATCAGCGGCTAACTTGTAGGTATTTGGACCAGCAGTTCTTCAATATCAGCTAGCGATTTGTTTTTAATTGTAGAATTAATCGGTGATAAACCGTGTGCTTAGACAATAAATAGCTAAGGAGCATGCAGCAACAAATTTCGTATTTAGTTGTCAAGCGTTTATTTTGCCAATTTTTAGTTCCCGTTTTCTGTTTGAATAGAAAAATTATGGAGGCTGCTTTGATTTACATTTTTGTTGCGCATTAATGTGGAAACGTAGGGACCTAAAGGCCATTTGAGACTCTTCGATTCATATTTCAAAAATGGGTATTACTTTTCATCTCTATATCACTTTCTCTGATCTATCCTTATACATTAACTCGCCGCTTAGAGGTAACTTCGTGAAACGATTAATATAAGAAAAGCGAATATGTAGTGGGATCTTGAAATTTATTAGAAACTATGTACCTACATTAGGCTACATTACTCTTTACGAAAAAAAAAAATCGGTACTATTTTTCCATCGGAAGTATAAAATGTATTCCATTTTAAGACTTCCGCTAAAATATTACGGAAAAATATTAAGATTAACGTGAGCTGGACCTATTTGAAAATACCTCCAAAACTCGTTAAAAAAAAGTTAAAAAAAAAATCTCCTCAGGCGATAAAAGAGCTTACGCCCAAAAGGTATGCATAAAATTAAAAAAAAAATTCAACGGAAATCAGTCTAGCTCACGTAAATCTTAATATTTTTCTGAAATATATTGACAAAGTCCTTAAATATAATACATTTTATAACTCCAGTGAAAACCCCCAACTTTTATTCGGTGATGCACACTAATGTACATACTTCGAAACTCAGTTAATCCATTCCAAATGCTGCCGGCAGCTAAGCAATACATTTGTTTTTCTATAGGAGAAGCCTCTTCTCGTAAAAAGCAGTGGAGAAAATGAAAATTACGTCGTAAATCGCTCTCTTCAGACAGACAGAGCAGGCCTGGGAGGCTGCGACTTCATTTCTAATAACACAAATCCTGCGTGTTTCTCCGCTTCAAATGATGATGACCGACCAAATTTTACTAGGATGGGTCGAAGCTTGATAGAGAGCAAACAACCCAAATTAAAGAAGAAATATCCAGAAGCGATATTATTACATTATTTTTTCCTCAAACTCAGTCTGCGATAACAAATCAAAGTGTTCATACTTACAACTCCTTAATTCAACAGCCTAACATTTAGCTTTCTTGATATCGCAAACCTTGCCTGTCGATCGAATCCGACATCTGGCACTCAACAAAAAGCACTTGAGGGGGTTTAGAACAAAGTAGGAAAATAATAGTAATAAAAATATTGAAAGGCATTCGAAGTTCAAACTAAATCCATCACTTTACTTTGGGGATCACTTAAGCTGCTTTTGCTCCCCAAAGTCGGGGGAATTAACTTTACTTAAGTCAATTTAACCGAAAATAGTCTAACTAATTCCATATTTTCACAAATATGTACTATATAAATAAGTACTAAGTAATACTTGAATATTCCTTAGGCGAAATCGTTGGCACAGTTAGAGGTACAGTTGTGCTTGAAATGTGTATGCAGCTTCATTAGTTGATACAAATGAATATTGGACTGTTGACAATGAATAAAGGCAAACATAAATATTTTTATATTTGTTTATGTACATTAAAAATACAATAAATAGACATATTATTTGTATGCATGTATGTATGCATAATATTTCTATTAATCTTATTTGCTGCTTTGCAACAATTCAGCCAAGTACAAACACATACATATGTACATACATACATACATGTTGCTGTATTTCTGTAAGTTTTACTGTACTGCAAGAACAAATATACATACATATGTATGTACATAACACAGATACTATAGCACAGATATGACCTAGCCGGAAAATTTGTCAATATATACATATAGTATGTAGCTGTGTGTATTTACTTTTTAGGTACTTTTATCTACTTTAAGGTAAAATTTTCCCACAAATTGATACACTCTGAAAACTCGATTTTCATCCCTGTATTGTACGACGTCAGCGAATGTGTGGACAGTACTGCAATTCGTCACTTGCGCAAAAAGTTATATTCAGGCTATCCTGAGTTTCGGCCGAAAACAATTCACCCAAGAAAAGTGAACGATTTCGGGCGAAAATGAAACTCATGATAAGGCTGATTCGATTTGCAAATGAGTGAAATGCCTGAAGAAGTACGCCAAGTGATGGTTTTTCGAATAAAAAAAGGGGTAAACGCTGCGAAAACAAGCCGAAAAATCTATAGAATTTACGGCGAGAATTCTGCGAGTAAACGCCGGACCCAGGAGTGGCTTGCTTGCTCGATTCCGTTATGGAAAGTTTGATGTCAAAGTTGCACCTCGCTCTGGTCGGCCAGTCACTGAAATCTTCGATGAAATAATGCAAATGGTTGAACAAGGACAAACGGATTTTATGAGAAGCTTTTTTCATGGGAGAAATACACTGTGAGGTTTATCTTTGCTAAACGAAGCAATCGAGAAAGAGGGACCAGAATTGGCCTACTGTTATGTTCCAGCAAGAGAATGCCAGGCCCCACAAATCTTTCATGGCTTGGAATAAATTAACAGAATTTGGTCGGGAAGTTTCAAAACAGCCACCGTATAGCTCGAACTTTGCGCCGCACAGTGGTCGAATAGGCAATATTTTACGCGAAAAGGCCTATTTTTAAACTCTGATAAATTAACTGGAGTAAAGCCATTCTTATTCAGAAATGTCCAGCCAAATCAAAAGTGATTCGTGTTTTTAATAATATCTGCTGAGCAAGCCGTTGAATCCATTTAATTCAACGAGTTCAATCGTGGTATGTTCTAGCAGTTATGGATTGATAGCTTTCTTAACAATTTTTGCATGTAAACTTTTAATTATTACAGTAATCGCTGGTTTGGTGTTACTTCGTAACATAACACAAATTTGTTGCCAAATTATGAATACCTTAATTACACGGATTATTTTTCAAGAAATATTTTTTGCAAAGAGGCATAACTAATTAGTTAGGCTCGAGTAGGGTCTTCATTCCTTTACCAAAAATCATTTTTTAATATTGCGCGAACGGTGTAAGTTTTGTGATTTTTAAGCGGGTGGCAACCCCATTAAAAAAAAAAATAAACTTTCTTGCAGCACTTTTCATTTTACACCTAATTTGTTTAAAACAACGAGCGGTGCAGGTTTTATAATTTTAAAAAAGGTGGCAACCCTTTTCAAAAATATCTTACCTTGCTGTACATTTAGAGGCCAAGCCCTTCAATTTGGAACCTCAGTTTTGAAAATCGAATAATCGGTGCAGATCTGATGCNTGTTTAAAACAACGAGCGGTGCAGGTTTTATAATTTTAAAAAAGGTGGCAACCCTTTTCAAAAATATCTTACCTTGCTGTACATTTAGAGGCCAAGCCCTTCAATTTGGAACCTCAGTTTTGAAAATCGAATAATCGGTGCAGATCTGATGCCGTTAACAAAAAATGCCTTCATTGTATTGTATTTATACATAGTACACATACATATTTAGATTTGATCTAACCTAGGTATTTGTTTATTAGGGAGTTATTAGAATTCAGATAGGAGCTTTAAAACTATCGAATTCGAGTATACACAACTCTGGAATACTTGATTTGTAACTTTGACTTTTATTTTTGACTGAAAAAAAAATAAAACGCAACAATTACCGATTATTTTCTGCTCAAAAAAATAAAAAGCAAATTTTAATTTTTATTTAAAAAAAAAGCAAAATTACCCGGTACTATTAGCTCAAAATAATAATAGCCAAAAAATAACTTAAATTTTTTGCTTTTTATTATAAAATGCTTAACCGGTACGGTCTCTTGTATATGTAATTAAGTATTAGCGCAAACGGTAAAAAAGGGAAAACGAACCGGAATTTACTTTCTACTTATACTAAGATCAGACGATCAGAGAGAGCTTTTTTTTGTGCACGTCCTTATAAAAAGCTTTACAAAACTTGTTGCTGTTAAAAAATTAAATGCGGACTAAAATACAGTATTTCCAACTGGGTTTCTACTTAGAAAAAAATTTATTAAAAACTGGGACTTAGACTTGACTTGACTTACCTAGAAACTTAGACGCGATTATTTTACTTAGAAATCAAAAATCTATAGTTCTCCAAGTTTCTAAGTGAAGTTGTTTTTTTTTTTTTTGGGTAACTGCACACACGCGCTGCTCATTTGCCAGAGATATAATTTTCAAGTCAAGTCAAGTCTAAGTCTTGCATAGCTGATCTTTAAAAACTGTTCCGATTTAATCCTTAAGAAAACATTGAAACAGTTCAATATAATTCTAATTATTCCTTATATAAAAACAAAATGGTTTTGTAAATTTGTAACTTTGTACTCTTATATGGGTTTGTTAGCGATTTTTGACCTTGGCCTTCTTGCGAAAATTAATTGATCATGGAATTCGAAAAAAATATCTCAATAAATCAATGAGGTTGTTCACGCTGGCCGGGTTATCAGGTTATGTGGTTATTATTACTACCAATTTTTGGTTGTGATAAATAGCAACAAAAAAGAGTGATACCAAACAGGAAGTACATCCATACATACATATGTATGTATGTATGTAAATGAAGCAAGTAAAAATCATTCTGCATGCAAATATATGTGTACGAGTACATTTCCGAAATAAGAACACAACAACTTCAGAAATCATGTGCGAAATTTATTAAAGGCACGTTTCGACCATATATATGTACATATGTATGTATGTAGGTACGATGTATATGTCAGGGATGCTGCGAATGATTCGCATCATTTTACACATTTGCATCAAATGATACGAATGTATTGCGAATGTGTACATGAACAGAGAGTCCACTCGAATATTGTTGAAATGGCTCTAAGTCTGTCTAACCAGGGTACGAACAGTAACCGACTTTTTGCTTCAGACGCTAAACGGTTAAGTAGTATATCAAGCAACATTGATGGGCCTCCAACAAATACTGCTAAAAGTCTTATAAGCAACCTAGAAATAATTTTAAATTCCTCCAGCGATAGCGAAGGCTCGTACGTAGAATCTGGAGATATTAAAGAATGTGAACTTAAAGCTCAATAGAAGGTCTATCTTAAAGAAAAACGAGCTCATCTCGGTGAAAATCCTCTCGATTGGTGGAAAACTAAACTAAAATACGACAAATTGACAAATCTGGCCCGCAAATATTTGAGCGCTCCACCCGCCAGCGTTCCAAGTGAACAATTGTTCAGTGCAGCCGGCATTATATACGAGCCTCTAAGACATCGCATCATGGAAGAAAAGGCAGCAAAATTACTTATTTTTAAATATAATATTCCAAACAAAATTTCTTAGTAATAAAAAAGTAAAAAAACGTAATAAAAACGATGACGTAAGTTGATTATAGCTTTTTTAATGTTATTCTTAACATTCGCATTCGCACATTCGCATTCCGAAAATTCGCATTCACATTCGCGACATCCCTAGTATATGTATATACGAAGCAGGTATATAATACATACATACATGCAGACATACAAGTATATGTATACTTCGGAGTAAGACGTAGAACAACAACGTTCTTTGGCTGAACTGAATTTATATTTTTCAAGCCTCTGGCGAGGTTAGTTTACCAGAGTGTGAATGCATATTTGCAAGGGTTCAGGCCACGGTTTTCTTCTAAATTGAGCTGAGCACGTAAATTTTGCCCTACAAATTACATTTTACTACAGAGCTCATCGATTGTGGTATCTGCGCCGACTCTCTTAGCATCACAATGGATTAAGTATAGTCTGAGTCACTTAGGTAACTTACGACAATAATGCAAGTAACGGACTTGGGTTCAAAGATGAAGAAGCGCGGGCGCTAACCATTATAGACGACGAAAACGTCCTACTTCAGTATTCGGTTCAAAAACGCCTAGTATATATGTATGTATATCAACATAAATTCAATACATCGGCACCTGAGATAGGGCTTTTTTTAACCAAATTCTGAAATACGGCGTTCTTCGACCATTTGCTGAGATAGGGCGTTTTCGAACCGGCAACCAAGATAGGGCGAGCTACCACTCAGCCGCCGAAATCCAATGTAAAAACTAACTTAGATAAGAAATTCTAGCTCTAAACAGATTATTAAGACTCTTTCAACAACGATTCTACAGATACTAGATGGATCCTTATAAAAAAAAAGTGTGGTACAGGATATCAAAAGCCTCAACAGGGTATTTTTTGAACTAGCAAAACTCGAAACAGCGATCGACAACGGAAAACTTACAAGAATTGGTAAGAGAAGGGGAAATTACAAGGCAATTTAGTAAAAATTATAGTACAGCTTATTCATGCCCAGAAAATTGTTTTGAAAGGATTAGCTCTGTTAGTTTTCGACGGGACTACATTTGAAATACCTCCAACAAGCACAAACAAGTGAGGGGTATTTGGTTAAGCACTAATTTTAAAAGACGTTTGGTCCTAATCTTTAAAGCTTAGATGCATCATAGCTTTTCATTAATAAAATAGGAGCGAAAAGCTCCGTTAAAAAGTATTTTCAATAAAAGTTCAACTCAAAACAAAGCGAACCCTAATTTCGTTAATGCATGCTAATGAACGCAGATAGCCTTTCAACAAATTTTAAAATTTATTTTTAAATCTTTTATTGAGTAATAAATAAATTTTAAAGGTCATAAGCTTTGTTGCTTAAAATATTAAAAACAATGATTTGCATAGAGAGCCAGGCCGCAGTAACGAATTCACGTGCTTTTTTGAGTTTCAAACGACCAATACGTAGCCAGCGGCGCCCCTGTGTAACAGAGTAAAAATTATTATTTATTTATTTTTAATTTCAAATGCTGCAGTTATTGCAAAATAGTCTAATCTCCAGACACACATGCTGGCAGTCTATTTTTTTCTTCAACAGCAGCACTCTGACGAGGGAAACGTGATGTTCAGAATACCCAGCAATCAGCATGTTTTTTTTTTTTAATATTTCAAGCACACGCAACTCATACATGTAGGTATATATGCCTAATACGCGCATAGCAAGCACACATGCGCCTGTGTTTATGTAAAAATCCCGCTCGCTCGCTCGGCTGTCAAATCAATTATTTATAGATCCGCACACACCAACAAACAATGACTAGCAGAAGAAGCGTTGTTTATGGGCCAGATTGATGCAAGTGTATACTAAGCAGGTTAAAAAGTTAATGTCTCATAACTGTACGTATTATCAATTGAAAAACAATATTTTTAATACATTGCATTTGTGAAGAAATTCATACATGTATTTGCTTTATAAATAGCACTCATAACTTTTCCATGCGCGATAGTTCGCTGTTGATATTGTTGTCCTTGCCTGTGCAAAATTACGCCAACACCCCAGCACAGCACGTTTCGCCGCCACATACGTCAGCGACTTAAACCGCCCATCAAGCGAGCTTCACGTGATTATTCAATATTCGTACATTGAACGGCAGCTAAGCCACGTGAACAGGCAGGCGATGTGCGTAAAGAGTATAGCGCGCGCGCGGGGGCGTCCACGGGATATGGCTGTGTATGTATGGCGCGCCTCCTGTCAATCGCGGTCACAGCTTAGAAGACACATGCATACACTCTCACGCGCGCGCTGAAATGTTATTGCCGCTATATCAGCGAACTGTTGACAAGCGCTTTGTCAACAGGCGAGTTTAGACAAGAAAAACGTGCGGCACTAAGAGCCACTACAGCGGCGACGATTGCTAAATGCATACTGAGCATTAGAACATTGAAAAAAGAAGAGCGCGCACACATACAAATGTAAATTTAGGCGCATCAGCGTGTTTTCATTTCGTTTATCAGCGCTTGCCTGCGTTCGGCGCCGCGTAAACAGCCAGCCTGTGATGGAAAGCAAAAAAAAACAATATCACAGGCAGTCCACTGGACTCATCCCGAAGGCAGCATTTCAACTGATAAGAAGCCGCTGCCAACCGAGCCTGAGTGCGTCGAGTCTATTGTCTGCTGATACGGCACGCGTTGCGAAGCGCACCGCTATAAGTAGCACTGTTAGCCGAGTAGCTGGGTCAGTGAGTGCCGAAACTGTAAGCAAAGTGAGCTGGTTAGAGCAGTGCAAAGTGCAAATAAAAATTCGCTGAATTTCAAAAGGATTTCAGAAAACGCGCACGCACAACAGCTGCGTAACGGAAAGTGCATAGTTTGAAAAAAAACAAAAGCCAGAGGAAACTAATATTAAAATGTCTACATTAGGCGCGCCTCTTCTACTCTTAACGGCGTGTCTGTTGGCGCTCAATCGAGCGCAAGGCTATGGTGAGTGCGAAACTGTACCTAATTTCTCATCACATGTGCGCTATACACATTCAACGGCGAATGTGGCGCCAGTGCGCATTCAGCTTTTTCTCCTTCATATTCTCACATTTATTTATCTCCACTGACTTAATCATTTTCCTTTCTTACTCCTTTTCCACAGCCATACACCACGAAACTACAGAGCGTCGCATGCATCCAGTCTTCAATTTTAAGACAGCTGCGCCGCCACACACACTACAAAAACGCTCCATGCCATTCATTAAGTTCGACGCGCCCAGAACGGAAGAATACTCATATTACTGGAATTCAATTGGCCAGTATATACTAGAGAAACAAATTGCTGAAAAGTCACAGCTGAATATGAATCTCGCCAAAAATATTATACTCTTTCTTGGCGACGGCATGTCCATACCAACCTTGACGGCGGGGCGCGTCTACTTGGGCGGCGAGGAGAAACAATACAGCTTCGAACGCTTTCCCTATGTAGGACTCAGTAAGGTAAGTTTCTTGTAGTCAGCTAACATACGAACGCAACACATACCGCGCCCCCACATCGTTGGTACTTTAGCTAACCTACTTCTTGTTTCGCCCCACAGACCTACTGCACGAACACGCAAGTCGCCGACTCCGCTTGCACAGCGACCGCTTATCTCGGCGGCGTCAAGACCAACTACGGCACCATCGGTGTATCCGCCGCCATTGAGCCGAACGATTGCCTAGGTCAGAACAATACACTTCACCACGTCACCTCCATTGCCGCCTGGGCCCAGCAACAAGGCATGGCGACTGGCCTAGTAACCACCACATCCGTTACGCACGCCTCCCCAGCTGGTGTCTACGCGCACATAGCCAATCGCAATTGGGAAAATGACGCAGAGGTGTTATCCGATAACGGTGATCCGTTGGTATGCACAGACATTGCTACGCAACTGGTGCACGGTGACGTCGGAAGCAAACTGAATGTAATTTTGGGTGGTGGGCGCAAGCACTTCCTGCCAAACACTGAGCGCGAGTTGGACGGCGAAATGGGTCAACGTTTGGATGGCCACAACTTGATTAAAGTATGGCAGACCATACACGGCACGACGGCGCGTTATGTGCAGACACGCGACGAGCTATTGAATGTGAGTACTTGAAAACGCAAGCGTGGAGCGAACAAAACGCTAATAAATTCTGCTTTTTGTGTTCGCTTTTAGTTACCCACCTCCACCACACGTGTGCTAGGGCTTTTCGGCGCCAACCACATGCCCTTCCATCTTGACGCCGATGCCAAGCAAACACCTACGCTCGCCGAGATGACCTCAGTTGCCATAGACATACTGGAACGCCAAAGCAACGGCCGCGGTTTCTTCCTCTTCGTCGAGGGCGGTCGCATTGATCACGCACATCACGATACGCTCGCCATGAAAGCGCTGGACGAGACTGCCGAGTTCGATAAGGCCATCACTTTGGCGCACGCACGCACAAATGCAAGTGACACACTCACCGTCGTCACCTCCGACCACTCGCACACAATGTCCGTCGCTGGCTATTCATCGCGCAAGAACGATATTATTGGCGTGAATAATGGCCAGTTGGCTGATGATCAATTGCCATACGCCACGCTGAGCTACGCCAACGGGCCCGGTTTCGATTACAATGTGATGAAAGCGAATGGCGCAATTAAACGCAAGAATCTACACAAGATCAACATGAAGAACAAGGACTATCCATTCCCGTCGATGGTGCCGCTCGAGTCGGAAACGCACGGTGGCGACGATGTGGGCGTGTTTGCGAGCGGTCCCTTCGCGCATCTCTTCACCGGCAACTACGAACAAAATTTCCTGCCACATGCGATTGCATACGCGGCGTGTCTACAGGATGACAGAAGTGCGAAGCGGACGGCGTGTACGGATGGGTTGTTGAGAGAGCGGATGTGAGGCGAAAGAGTCGAAAAGGAGGAGGAGTTTAAAAAAGGAGCACCTGATGCATTAAACTTGCTACAATATTCATTTGCATTTAATTAATTTATTGTATTTTTAAGACACATAACTGTAAATATGAAGATAAGTAGAAGCATGATTAATAGTCAATTTCCGGAAATAATGTACTTATTTATAATTTAAAATTAAAAATAGGAAATTTAAGTTAACAATTGGAAATTAAATATTAATTTCGCCTATTTAAGGAATGAAATAAATTGTTTTTTATTGTTACGATTTTCGTCGCTCAACTAAAATCGACCCATGTAAATGACAATTCAACCGTTAATTCGTGCTTTGGCTAATCGATTTCCCAGTTGATTTTCCAGTCAACAGAAATGGACTCGTGTAAAGGTAACGCCTTCAACGCCAACCGATTGCTGGTTTTTTTTCTAAGTCGGATTGGTTCGTGTCAACTGGAAAGATTCTTTCGACTATTTATGGCTCACTCATCCTTCCGATAACTGAGCCTTTGTGAATATTTTTAAAGCATTCTGACCAAACTCTAGCTAGGAAGGAATAAGACAACCGACGACTACCGGCAGAAGGCATTTTTAAAGCCTATCTATTGAAGACCAGGCCAGGGCGTGGATTAAGAAATAGACCTATCGCATAAAGTAGACGGAAATAGGACATCAATTAGGAAATTTTGCGGCCGAGTAGATGAAGACGCAATAACGAAATGGTAAGGCAGTACTAAATTGAAGTTCGGTAGGGGCGACATCTGTCGAATTTGAGAATTCAGAATGCCTTGGAATTCGATTCTCTCTTCAGTTGGGGAAAAATAAGAACAAAACTAGCTTTTTTCTTTCCTCTGTGTTATTAGAATAGAAAGCATTCGATGAATTTTATTCAATTAATTTTTTCCTACTTGACCTTCAAATGACCTCGAACCTGACGTGATGGTGTGGCTAACATACTTCAGATTCGCATTCGAAAAACATAGGGATATAGAGGTTTGGTTCAATATGCAGAAACTTTTGTCGAGTTAAGAAAATTAATTTTTCCAATAATAAATGTCAATTTTTCAAGAATTATATGTTCTTGCGTGTTTTCACTCCCAAATGTTTACTGGCTACAATTCAGCCGTTTATTTTGAAATAAAGTATTTCCACCTTTTGTGCTTAAATAGTTAGTAGGTTACTTCTAGCTGAATGCATACATATGTATGTAAATCGTTCTACCGTCATAAAGTAATGACAAGGCATTTAACTTTTGGATGTTGAAGTTGAACGAATAACAGACGCGTTCAGATACAGGTAAGTGATCCACTGAAGTCAAGCGGCACGAAATGACTTTTGCCACTTAAAAAAAAAAAATTAAATAAAACGGCTGCATTATGTATATAAATGCACGCCTAAAATTCTTAGCTTAACCCAAAAGAAAAAATCGATTACCTGCACGAGGTAGCCGTTTGGCGTAAGGTTGTCAGGTATTAAATATGCCAGACAATTACAGATTTTTTATTTGCCGAATTCATTGGCTGAAATGAAGCCTGTTTCTCGCACAAACTAAGTACCTGCGGGTGAAATACTCACACAGTCATGCATATGGGGCGATTCACGTCGTCAATGTCGTAGACGTGCTGAGCGGTGCAAAGCACGCTACTTTTCAGAGAAGCAGACGGAAAATGGGAAAAAAATTCTTCGAAAACTATGATTTATATGGCCCTAGTGACTAATCGTTTCGAATCGAATCAAACAAAATGGCAGCTGTTTTCTCCACAATACATACAATTTAAATCTAAAAATCAAATTTCGATTCTAGTTACGTACGATATCGAATGCCGCGTTTCTCGCGCTGATCTTTCGGTTGAAATTGCTTAAAACAGTATTAAAAATAAAAGCTTGTATAAATGATCATATTTGAGCAAAATGTTGAGAAAAATTAGAAATTAAATTGTCGTTTCGAATTTTCACCGTGAAAATGGGAACATTTTGGAAAACTACTTTCTAGTCATTTCACCATTTTCAGCCGAAATGTAGCTTGTTTTGCACAGCTCAGTGCGCCTGGCACATTTGACGTGAATCGCCCCATATGTACATACATACATACATACATATGTACAAATGCGATTGCCAGCTATAAAGGCTTTCATACTGAAAAGATACATTTATTTTACTAAAAATAATCTGTATTCATTTCGATGCGTTTTCACACGTAAAGTCAAATCAATTGCTTTACAGAGGCACCTCCATAAGTACACAAGCTCATATACTACATTACAATTTTACATACAAATACATTACAATAGGTATACATATTTACCTCGCGCACACAAATGGGTTTGTAAATACTAATTTTTAAGTAAATATTTGTTGCCGAACAGGTAGCAGTTGAAGTTGATATTGAATCTGGCGTATTATGATGGGTGACGACTTACGGCCTAACCGGTTTGTTCGAGAGAACCAAATCAGCTGACTTATAAGCGCAGAAAAATAACTCAATCGCGCGTTCGATTACTTGAGCAGGTTGCGCTCTTTCAGGTAGATACACGCACGCAGTTAGCACATAAATATGTAGAATTTTAAAGTAAGTACAATGTCATAAAATTAGAGGGACAGTGGTAGATATAAAGCAGCAAAAAGGCAGACTTTGAAAAATGAAACTTGATTAAGTCAGCTGCTCATTAAACCAATCAATGATCGGAACTATACCAAATTAGTATGGGACCACCCTTGAGCCACCACCTTTCCAATAAAAAAAAAAAATAATCATTGAAAACGGTTTATGTGGTCCAAACTTATCCCGTTACATAGAACAAAAATATTCCGATGAATTGATAACCTAACTCCTTTGTTGAGGTCGGTTAAAAAAGGTATCACACCCTTTGTGTGCGAAAATCACGCTTCTAAGCCTAATAAGTATATTCAAAACAAAGCGGCAGAACAGGAAATTGTTTGATGTATCGAGTTCTGAAAGAGCCGCTTATGGAATTGCGTTATTATGAAAAACAACGTAGGGTCAGGCTTTCATAAAATCGTTCCCACATAAAGCAGATTTATAAAACGCAATACCCAGATAGTTTTAAAATATCAAAAGTTCTTGTAAAAGAAGAAAGTAATAGCTTAAAGCGCTCTTGGTATAAATAAAAATTGGAAGGTTTCGTAGAATCAAAGCTAGCCTAGATGTTATCACGATGGAGGTTCAGGCTTCAGTTCCTTGAACTTTTAACGTCATAAAAAATCGATTTTATGTCATTTACGAATTTTCCTTTTTTTTGTCTACTTTCAATGGCTGTCAAGCACAAACTAAATGGCGCAGCTGTGCATTTAAAGTTACTGCGCGGGTAATTCAAAAAGTCAGTGGCTTTTCAAATTTCCCTCGTATTATGAATAGCGACTGTAGTTAAGTGCTAAAAAGTTGAAGCTAATGGTATTAAAACAACAGCAGCCAAGGATTGAGTTTAAAAAACAAGAAATACATTTTCTCAATCAACATTTCGGCGCTAGTTGCCATCTGTAATATCATTTCAGCCATTGGCGACGCAACTGAAGTTTCTTTGCCATACGAAATCGACCCATAATTGATTTAAAATGTGAACTATGTATTATATTTTTAACTTTTAGTTTTAATCTTTTCCATATTTATTTTTTTTTTAGTTTTCTGTTATTTTTTTATTTATCTTTTATTTAAAGTTTTCAGTGTTATTTGTTTTTAATACTTCATCTTGTATTAATTTTTATTCGTTTTCTCTTTTTATTTTTAACCGACTTCAAGAAAGGCGAACGTTATCAATTCGTCGGAATATATATTTTTTTTTAGGTATGTACATATGTTATCGAATAACTTTGGACCAAGTTAACCGATTTCTATAATTCTTTCTTTAAAGGAAAGGTGTTACCTTATAGGTGGTCCCAAAATTAAAATCCGATCATTATATCATGAAGAAATTAACGATAATCTTAATTTTGTATATGAGAATTTAAGTCGGTTTTGTTTTTGCTTAAAAATTTCTTGTTTTTATATGTATTTATGTAAGTTTTTATTTTTAATTTTTAAATGTTTTTATATTTTTATTTATTTCTTATGCGTTGGCTTTTTATATGACACCTTTTATTGAGGTTTTCTTGCTTTCTTCTATTATTTTTAAATTTTTACATACCATTTTATTTTCTTGGGACTTAATTAATTTTTTTTTATTTCAATTCTGATTTCTACAACTTAATTTTATGAATTATTTTATTTTCTGTTATAATTTTTGATTTTATTATAGTACGTATTTGTTTTTCTGCGTTCACTAATTTTAATCTTATAAGGTTTATTTTATGTGATTTTTTCGACTTTATTATATTTATATTTTCACGTTATTTTATTTTATTTTATATCTATTCATTTTTTTGTTTCATATAAAATATTAAATTTTATGTACCTATGTACTTCATTTTATTAAAAAAAATTGTTTTACTTTATTTTAGTTAAGTTAAATAATTTTATTTTTGTTTATTTGTTATTTTTATGTTTTTTCGTTTTTATATTTATTTAAATTTTAGTTTTTTTTTTAATATTAAAAATTTTTAATTTTTTTATTTGGTTTTTTTATTTTGAGTACCGTTACTTTTCCAATACACTGTGTCTAAGCAAAATATTCATCGAACAAAACCACTTAACCTTCTTCGGCGCACACACTTACACGCTGGCTCACAGAGCGAAAGTCATTTAAACAAACACGCATACTTGCTTCTGTGTGTGTGTGCGTGTTACCAATTGTTTGACGTTGTCTCCTCAGCACGTTTTCTTAAGCCGGCACGTCGCTACCTGTTGCTGCCTCTAGCCAGGCAAGCGCAACTCAAATACCTGTTGTTTATTGACCACACTCTGCCGTCTTCCACGTCTGCGCTATCGTCCTCCTCCTCCTCCTTTTCTTCCACACCGTCTTCAACCGTTTCGTTCATTCAACTCTGCTGCTGCTGCTAAAAGCCGTCAGCGTTTTGTTGTACTCGTAGGCCGTTTCTTTGCATCATTCACCCGGATTTTGTTTGTGTTGGTTATAGTTTTGTTATGATTTCGTGATTTCATTTGCTGACCGACTGTCTAGTTGTTGGTGTTGCTGTCCCCCGCTGCCGCTTTTTATTACCACGTCTGCGGCGGTAACCACGGTTCCGGTTTTGGCCACGGCCACTTGGCACATTACTCTTGCAGTTGTTCTTTTTTCAGTTTCTTCAGTTTTGTTTCTCCGCTGCTCTGCGAACTATTCGACTGAGCCACTGATTTTCCTCAATAATCTCAGATTCAATTGCGCACTTAGGCTTTAGTCATCGTCGCTCTGTCATCGTGATCGGGACAATATTTGCGCGCTAACGGCCGCATGTGCTTAAGCTATTTTCAATATAACTCTTTTTGTTGTTGTGCGATTTTGTAATTTTTAATTTTCTTACCACGTTAAGTGCGACGTCATCGAATCGCCATTTATCGCTGCTTAAATAGACATTGCTCGAGCACGCTTTGGCATGCCGAGGCAAAAGTTATTTTCTTAGTGCTTTTTATAGCCGAATAAGTGGTATTTTTGGCCATGTTTAACGCACACGACAATGGCGCCTGCGCAGCTGCCACACCTTCACCGACAACGCAGCCAGCTTATGAATTTAGCCAGCCACGGCTGAAGTGTGGGGAGGTTTTCGTTTGGGACTGCGTCGGTGAACTCTTCGCTATCGAATGTCAGCTCTGCGAGGAACGACCGATCTGTACGCTTTCCGAGTTTGCAGAGCACATGGATATCTGGCACTACGATTGGACAGCGGAGGCGTATGCCTCACTACCAGATTCAACGACGCAAGAACGCTGTGGAACTTGGACCACTCAATGGACGGCTATGGAGGAGCAAACAGACTCGGCGAGCGAAGTCGATAATTTTGGATCAGAAGCTGAAATAGATGCAGAGATACAAGACACTTTTATGGAAGCGACAGCTTTGGCTGAAAGCGTGCCGAGGCACGCGACAACGGTGAGTGTAGCGCGCCATTGTAACGTCATAAGACGAATCGGTTTGGTTTTTTGGTTTCTCATTTTCAAAATTTTTTTTTTCAAAGATTTCCGATAGCAGTGAAAACGTAGCCATATCCGTCGCTTGCGACAACAACTCAAGCTCGTTTGCGCCGTTCGAAGTGATAGCGCGCGCTTCTACTGCTGTACGCTTAATCGATAGTGGAGTTGCAAGTAATTTGTGTGCGGAAGAAAAGACGCTTCGCGGTGCTGAAGACATGTATGTGAAGTGTGCGAGCGCAAGTACAATGACTGCCGACGTACAAAAACAGGTTGAGGTAAGTAGATGCTAATTTATTCCATGTTTGCGCACAGAAATTTATTAGTTTCTTCTAGTTTTTCATACATAAGTACATATTTATGTATTCCGCTTTCTAAATAATAAAGTAAACTTTGTTATGTGGCTTGACAAAATAGATATTAGGTCGACTGTAAATCTATCGAACGTACACATGTATATTGTCCGGGTTCGATGACCTGCTTTTGAACCCTTCTTCGTCAACCGTCGTAGTTTTAAATGCACACAAATTTTTCTGAAGTAGCATGCCTCGGCCAGATCTAAATCTTGGTCGATCCGACTATGTAGTTCCGACTGCCGTGAGAACATCCTATAGTTTCTTTAAACTAACGGTTCGGTTGGCTTTTTTTCTTGGGCTGTCACATCGGCCGCCACTCCTTGGATCCTCCATTCAACCGAAGCCCTTCTCTCTTTCATCAACCATCGCATCGGTCTAGTTGCAAAAGTCGGAGATTCATCTAAAGTCAGGGCTCAGAGTCCTGCTAACCTAGGCCTTTTTCGTGTACTGCCGCGTCGGTCTGAGTCAATCATCTATCTAAATCCGGCCTTTTATCCAATTTACCTTCCTTTCATTCATACAAAGTCCAGCGGGTATGCTCTTTCTCTCATTGGAACCTATCATCTTTGCGTTTTGGGTGTCATTCATGCGAGGTTCGAATTTTATTTTTATTTTTTATTTGCGCAATGAGCTTGAAAGAAAACTCCACCAACTCTGCGGAAAAGTTCGTAAGGTTTTCTACAGATATAATGATGATCAATCATTAAGATCTTAATTGCGTTGCGTAAGCTCTGAATAGAGACTTTGGCTCTAATAGAAGCCTTCTTCAAAACTAGAAGCGTCAGTCATTTTTCTAGTACTCCATTCTTTTTTTTTAATTCCATTTCCACAGAATCCCGCCCGGCAACGTAGTAAAACTGAGAAGTTAATCGAAATCTATGAGAAATATCCCGAGCTCTGGCGTAAACAACAACGCAGCGAACTTAAACCTGAGGAGCAAGCGGAAGCATATCGCAGCATCAGCCTTGAACTAAAGCAACATGGAATAAACCTCGGAGCGGCAGCGGTAAAACATCGGCTGGCGGTGCTACGAAAACGTTACCGCCTCGAGAAACTCGAAGAGCTGAGAAGCATGCTGGAAGGCCGGTCATCTGAGAGATGCTTTGAGTTTTATGCGCACCTATCATTCTTGAAAGAACACATCGAGCCACAGTTTTGTGGAATTTGCAAACGAATTTGCAAAGATGCGACTGAATGCTGCAAAAGTTCAGAACAAGAGACAGGCTCCATAGATAGCGGTACAATAGAAGAAAGTGGAGAAAAAATGGAGTACTGCTTACTGCCGATACAATTGAACGGCAGTGAATTACAGAAAGAAGACGTTGTAGGGACTGATGACGTTAACGGGTTTACACAGTGCGTGAGTTCTGCGGATGGAGTTTCCGCAGAGATTATAGACAATCAGGTTGACGTAAATTCAACTGCAAGCGAGTCCCAGCACTGTGGTGGTGATTTAGCAGCTGAAACATCAATCGCCTCGGAGCCGGCGACCGCGCAGTCAGAGACGAAATCTTTCAAGCAAAAAAATGCACTCAGCAAACGTAGAAATGCAGAGTACGATTCAAATGTGGAGAAGAGAGTTTTACGGAGAAGAAACGAGGGAGGCAAGGTAGAAATTTTGGAAGTAATAGAGCTGCAGCCGGTGGTAAGTATCCCATGGCAAGGCGATGTAAACATAAATGTAAGGCAAACTTTTTGCTTTCAGTTCGATCTAAACACACAAGAACCGGAAGTAAGCACCTCTACCGTTGATGCCAGTGCAGTAGAAACGATGCCCAAGAACAATGCTACAACTGTGGCTGACGAAAACGTGGCTTCGGAGGAGTATGACTCTTCGAATGGTGACTCGGGAATTTTACAAGATGTAAGTACGCAAGACTATGTATAAAGGTTACGCTGAGTGGACTTAAGGGGAGAAGAGGATTATTAGAGTAAGAATTCATTCGGGCTGGATTGTTAAGGTTCTTTACGATTGAGAGGACATTGATATAGGTCACATTTCTTTTTTATGAATCTCTGATAAGTATGTAGATTAGATCAGTGGTGAACTTGAATTATATACTATTTAAGGGCCGTTTTACAGTGACGAGTTAACTCTCATTCGGCAGTTAACTGCCGGCACTAATTTAAATATAGTGCTTGTCTAAGCGATCTTCATGTTTTTAGAAACTTTTAATTGCAATTTTTGTGCAAAAAAGTAATAAGTCACTTGAATTGCAATCGCGCGCCTAACCCAGCAACCTAACTTATTTATTAACCAAACTCCCCAACTTAGTGCGACGAGCGAAATGAGGCCGGGACCACTGAAAATACAGAAAAAGCTAAAGGCGAATCTTTTGCGCGGCTCACGACCGAACAGACGCGTAAATTAATTCAGCTCTACGCGGAGCACCCGATTCTTTGGAACTCCTCACATAGGGACTTTAACGCGCGTGAGCGGCGCCGCAACGCTTGGCGGAAATTGACCGCACAGCTGAATGAGCACTTTCAAATGCACTACACCTGGACAACGGTTCATCGCAAAGTGCACGACTACGTCAAGTATTACAGACGTGAGCGAACGCGTATCGAGTCGGAGGGCGGCAGTACGCGTTGGTGTTTCTACGATGACTTCGCCTATCTAGCGCCGATGGTGAGCGTAAAAAATATTTTTTTTTTTTTCACAGCATATGCGCTGCAACACATTTGCTTTTACTTTCAGCTTGCGGAACACGCCAACGATCCGTCGAAGCAGCTGCTGAGCAAGCAACAAAATCTGAAAATCATAGAGGTATATGCCGAGCATCCGCAGTTGTGGGACATCAATAATGCGCAATTCAAGCGACGCCGCTTGCGCCAAGGGCTTTTCAAGTCGATGAGCGACAAGCTACGCGACGCGCACAACATCAACATTTCGGCGCTCAAACTCAAGCAACGTATAGTCGAATTCCGTTGCACCTATCGGCTGGAGAAGGAGCGCCGCTTCACCTCCGAGGAGCAGGGAGAAATATACACGCCCAGGTACGAGTACTACGATCTACTCAAATTCCTCGACCCGCATGTGGCGCCATTCGTTTGCGAGAAATGCGGCGCGCAATATAAAAAACACACCGAAATCGAGCGCCACATGTGGCAAGAGCACAACAACAAGCGTCGCAAAGCCAAAGCAAAGCGCGCACCGCTAACAGCACCCGAAAAGAAAGCCGCCGCGCTTGCCAACGTCTGCCACATCTGCGGCATGAGCTTCACCATGCGGCGCAATCTCAGGTGCCATCTCCAGCGGCACACCAATCAGCGACCGCACGCATGTACGCAATGTCCGAAAAAGTTCTTCGACGCCGCCACGTTGCGCCTTCACGAGCGCTCGCACACCAAGATCCGGCCGTTCATCTGCGAGCAATGCGGCGCCAGTTACGTCAGCGGCAGCAAACTAAATCAGCACATCAAACGGCACAGCAATAAGCGCGATCATGCCTGCGAGCTGTGCGGCAAGGCCTTCTACTCGGCCTTCGAGTGTGATCGGCACATGCGCACACACATGAATATACGTGAGAAGGTGTGCACCATTTGCGGCAAGGATTTCAGTGTCGGCTCCAGTTACTATGCGCACATGCTGCTGCACTCGGGTGTGAAGCGGTACAAGTGTAATATGTGCTGTCAGCAATTTGCGCAATTCGCTGGATTGTATAAGCATCGCAAGCGCTATCACCCAGCTGAGTTTGTGAAGGAGAGGGCGGAGAAGATGATAGAGCGTGCAGCATCCGGAGCAGGAGCGGGTGAGGGCGCCGGTATAGAGGGGGAAGAGGAGAATAAAGACGTTGCATGAGATACCGGGAAACATTAAAGAACCACTGCCGCAGCGGCGATTCAAAACAGAACTAAATTTTATAGCTAAGTGAAATATACATTGATATTACAACAGCAAAGAGAACTATTTGAAAGATTATGAAAATACTTCGAAGAAAGACATCACCTCCAGTAACGCTAGCAGCGCCAAGATTTTTGAAAATTTAAATGCTGAGCTTAAATTGGTAACGATTTCCTAATATACATTTCATCTTGAATTTCACGGCTTGAAGTACACAAGATAATGCAAATATTACATAAGAAAATACAAAATTATAAATGGTGAACTAAATACCCCGTAATGTTGTTCATAAATCCCTATACTACTGAAATAGTCAACCAAAAGAAGTCAAACTTACCAGTGAAATTTTACAATTCATTTGTATGTTTGTACGTACATATATCCTTAAATAGTGCAATAGGTTTGTAATGTTAGTGCAATTAATGTGACAGGAAAATTATGGGAAACTAAAAATAGAAAAAACTATATTTCAATATTAAATCCAACCGGAAATTCAAAAACGGCTCACCACCGATGGAAGAATCGAAAGCAGAACTAAATGCTTTGCGTTATTCTATTAAGTTTTGGAATTTTAGATTTTGGATGTGAAATTGTTAATGAGCTGGAAAGCTGTTGAATGATGTGTATGCAAATTTTACAGATGAACATTTTAAAGGTGCAAGCGCCTAGCAATTAAGACTAAAGTAAAAAATTAAAATTAAAATTAATGAAAAAAAGATGTTTTAAGGTTTCAAATAACATACTCACTACTCCGTCCAGTGCTCATGTACTTTAATTAGTTAATTTGTATCAAATATGTAAGCTTATTGCCTTTACTTTGCCTTGTGTTGCATATTAATAAAAAAATGCTTTCAATAAAACTGTCATTTACGTACATTGTAAAATTCAGCACTTTTATGCAGTGCCGCGCGATCTTAGTGAGTATATTTAAAATTATATTAAAATATATGCATAGTTTATTTGGAGAAACGTTTTTGCTGCCGCAGTCGATAGATATCATTAGCGGGTGGCGCTGGCGCCTGTGCCTCTTCATCGCTGTCATCCCCGCCCGGCAACATGCGTCGACGCTTGAGGCTACCCGCATCGCCGGTGCAAATGCTGTCATCAACAATCCAGTGCACTGACTTGGCCAAATCGAAGAGTTTCGTATCGCAACCATGATCGCCAACAGGCAGGGGCACGGCTGAAAATAGAAATAGAGGTAAATAAAAGCGAACAAAAAACATAAGAAAAGCAACTATGTACCATCGGGCAGCTTTATGCGGTTGAAGATATCGAACAGCATTTCAATAGAGACGAATGGACCGCGGAAGGAAACTGGAGGCGGTAGCTGTGCGCATAATGAGGCCAATGCCGGCGGTTGAGGGAAGGTGCCGCCTGCCAGTGGATGTTCACCGGGATGCGCATTCACCTTCGGTTTGTAGGGTATCATTTGTGAGAAGTCTGGACGCGGTAAGGTCACCGCCTGCTCGAAGTCTGGCTCATCTGTCTTATCAGTCGTAGCGCCGGCCAATTTATTCGTCATGATGCCAACATTCTAAAAGTTTATAGAGTCCGAATATATGATAATTATAGTAGGTGGAAGCTGTTCTACAGCTATGAAATTATGTAAAATATGCTAATGAAGTGGCAAGAAAGCAATGGTCGCTAGCCGTTGCAACGCATGTCGTGAAAAGTGAATGCTGGTGCTGCCATTTGGCAAACTTACGTAAACTTTCTAGCATTTTTTCAGCGCAAGCAGCATTGAAATTTCAATTATGTACAAACGTTTACAAGTAATATGTATGTATAACATTTTTTTTTGTTGTTAAAATTAGGGCAGCGAACTGCATCTCACCTCTGTGTAGCCAATCGAACGCAGCTCGACGGTCGTGCAAGGATATAAATCCAGAAATTTATAACGATCCACCAGCTGAGCAGTCTCTTTACCTTCATACTCTTTCAGCTACAATTGAGAAATATTATTAGCTCCGTGAAATTTCGAATGTACACCCAACACCAGCCACTCACATTCTCCAGCACGGCGCTGCGACGACGCTCTACTTTTACAATACTCGACAGATCGCCTATATTTGACTCGAATTCCAGAAAACGATTCCACACATCAACACTGAGCGTTGGTGTCAGCCCGCCTGATGAGAGTACACGCTCGAAAAGCACACGCGTATTGTTATCCTCATTTAAATGTGATAAGTAATCAATGTAGCACATAACATACTCTGGGCTTCCACCAAAGCGCTTTAGTCCCAGTTCGAAAATACGAAAAGCAATATCCTTATCCTTAGAACAGTAGTATTCCATTAGCGCTGCGGCCACAAAAACATGGTATCGTGAGCGTACATCTTCACGCGCTTTCTTGAAGACTGCACGCGCTGATTTGATACCCTCCGCACGGCGCGCAAACTTCATGTACTGCACAAAAGCCTAAGGGAGAGTGCAGATAGAAAAACTATAATTTATTCATTGTTAAAAATGTGTATAGTCCTTACCAGTGTTGGATCAATATCCGGAATAGACAGCAACTTATTGTACATGGCATGCACTTTATCGTATTTCATGCGTCCCTCCTCAAAGTCAGCGTAAGCGAAATAAAGTAGAGCGTTCTTATTCAAAACGCCGCTGATAGAACGTTCCAATATATTGGCGCATTCATCGCCGAAAATCTTAGCAGCTTGTGTGTCCTGTGGAGGAGGGAGAAGAAAGTAATAAAACAATTTTACATGAATCTAGCAAGTGGTTAGATGGCTTATAAGTACAAATGAACACAGTAAGTGGGCGATGTCGATGGAAGCATCATTGCAGTTGCATGACTAGTACATATTAAAGGGATTATTACATATTTATTGTAGCGTTCCCACGTCAGTCGGGACTACTTAACGGGAACGACCCAGATTCATATCTGGCCAAGGACTATTACTGCAACATCATTCCCCAAAACTGTTTGGGGAATTTGTATGCTGTTACAAGAACAACAAAAGGATTATTACATATACACATGTATATGACATTGAAAATGTTTTCATTAAATTTTTAAATCTGCCTGATGGTTTTAACTCCGGAGTCACATGCAACTGCATCAATACAACCACGCATCTGTTGCAAGTTTCTTGTAAATAAAAAGAGGCTAATTTAGGCAGTTTGAATGCGTAACGTGCTGCGCATCACACAGCATTTTATTGGCATCTTTTCCCGCTAAACTGCGCAATTGCAAAAGTAAGTACTGTCGGGAGTTCTTTGAAGCTGTCTCCACTATAAAAACGAAATTCCTTAACATTAGCATTTCATGCACTTTAAATGTGTCATACAAATTCAGCAACGCAAATTGTTTCCTTCTTCGAGTGTAGCTATGAAATTCTGAAAATATAATTATACTTTTATGCAACACAATACGCACGCCTTTTTCTGCCAACCCTTGAGCGCTTTGATCGAGATACTGTGCTGCCTGATGCCACACCGCTGGATGATGGGTGAGCACCAGCAGGCACTGTTCAGTAGCAAACATAACACGGCGTGTAATGAGCGCTGTATCCTCTGTGCGCAACGGATTTGATTTCTCGAAGGCAATAAATTTTTTCCACAGCTCAACCTAAAAGGAAGAAAATTTAGAAGGTTTTTAAAAATGTATTTAATGCATATGCATATTGTAGCTAAATTACTTGTTTGGTTTCCTCTTTAGAGAGCGTTGGGGGAACGGCCGGTAAATTGCGATTCAGCCCTTTGGTAAGTATTTCAAGCTCCTTGGCAACGCGTCGAGCATTCATATAATCCCTAGAAATTAAAATTTTTTTCAACAAAAAGGAGATATACATTCTAATGTCGACATTTACTTGGAACGCTCCAAACTCATTTTCTCTGATATTATTGGGTTAATATTGTGCTCAAAAGCGATATAGTCTTTCCATAATTGTTCAATGCCGACTATGGGCGTAACTACCGCCTTCTGATACACACGACGCACGGCCGTTATCTTCTGATTTTCGGCATAACTACCAACAGCCTCAACGCTGCGCAGGAAATGAATGTAGTCCTGCCATATTGAAAACGAGTGCAAGTCCATACCTATTTTCTCCAAGGCGAAGTCGTAGGCTTGTGCAAGTTTTTCTCTAAAACGCGGAAATATTTTATAGATTCAGTATATTTTTTTTTTATAAAAGGACAGCTTACTTGTGCGTGCTTAAGCCAGCCTTAGTCTCTTTTACATAAGTCAGATACAATTTCCACAAGTCGATATTTAGAATTTTCACCAACGAACGCTGGAACAATTTTTCAACGCGTTCAAAGTTGCGTCCTTTCATTTCCTGCTCAATGTAGATTTTCCAGTATCGTGCGGTTGTAGGAAATACATTTACCAGTGATTCATATAAGCTGCGTACGTCGTTGACTGGCCGCGTTTGAGCCTCACGCAGCAGCACGGACCACGATTCGATATCGTAGGGTCGCATCTCCACAACCTGTTGCGAACGCACCAAGCGTTCGTGACCCCATTCCTGTTTATAATTTAGTTTTTCAAAGCATTAATAACTTCCTTTCATAAGATTCATTAAAATGATGCGATATTTACTTACTATATCAATTTTTATTTGATCGCGTACGGACATGTTTGCTGCTTGAGGTACCGGCCCACGCGGATGTTGCTGTTTTGTGTTGCACTTAAACACGCAGAATTATTACCAACTCACGGCCCAAGCACTTATTGCAAGTAAATTTTCTGTCTTATTTGTTTATTTTTACAAACTCTTTTATTATATTTCGATTAAAATAATAATTTTTCAGCAAGCGCGAAAAAATCGGCTGGTAAACGCCGCAAAATCTATCGAAAAACGACAATTGTCAAAAGTTAACCCCAATTCACCTCACTCCACCAAAGTTGCCAAGGCATTTTTTTTATATGCCGATGGAAATACAAGACCGTAGAATACAAAATTGCACTGTTTGATGTGAAATCAAATAACGTGAAGAAGGTGCTGTCAAAGTTGAAAATTATTGTTACGTTCTTTGCTGCAAGTGTTATCAAAGAAGGTAAATTTATTACATAGTTAATTAAATATATTTACGTTCTTTGGTGTTATAATCCTTGGTACGAGAACGAGGCAAGTCAAAAAATTCTCATATCCATACAATTTGTATGAAGCATACCGAAACGACGCGGCGTCACCGCTGAGAGGTTGTAAAATGCGATTTTGAGAAGGCGTTAATGGCACTTCGGCGTTAGAAAATTCTCCGACCAACGCCTTTGTTTGAAATGGCAGAATGTGTGCTTAACATGAAAGCAAGTTCTTGATCGTGTAAGATTCGATTTTTGACTAAAGTCAGAGTCGACTTTACCATTCCTGTGCGAAACAAAGGAAAACCAGTACAGAAAAATTACGGATTATGATAAAAGTGAAGGCAGAAAAGTGAATGAGACGTCGTGTTTGAATTAAAGTTTCAATTAAAAACCTGCACCTTGGATTCAAAAGAGTTTGGATTCGGATAAACCAGACAATAAATTTACCTGAAGTGTATTTTTTATAAATATTAAACAAAAATCGGAAAAACCACCACCCTCAACTCCAACGTCTAGCCAATTTGCACAGCAAGTAAATCAGTAGGGCAGAAAAAGCCACAGGAAAGGAAGGGAGCGGAAGCAACAGCGAAATCAACGTAGTCTCAGCCGCTGTTCGCGTCGACGTCACAGAATTTGCTGTGAACACTTCTCTACTCCCGTCGATTTCGTCTGCGCCGCGCTGCCGCTTAACCGTCTACAAAATGAAGTGTTGAGTGTGTGAATGCGGGTGTTGGAGACGTTGGTGCTGGTCACTTGACACGAGAAATTACAGAAAAAATTGCAGCATAAAAACTTATTTGCGTCTGAGCTGGCACAATTTCTATGTAGAGGTAATACAGGTCACCCTCTAGTACATGGAAACTGGTCAAAATTCATTTCTAACATCCACCCATCGTCAAGAAAAAACTTGGAAAAAGCAACTCGCCCAGAGCCGTAATCGCCAACACAATACCCAAGGAAAAAACAAGAATTGTCCAAAACACAATTAAAATGTATGTAGCAATTGGCATATTTAGCATATCAGTAGCGATAAATATCAAAATTCTTCCAGCTTAAACGACATTTTTGCGAACTGCTAAAGGCCATGCCTCACACCCAATAACCGACAACCCACCACCAGCCGGCCGCGCAGTGCATAACTCATTGAGACCCTTATCAGCTTCGCATAAGAAGCATTTTCGTCGTCGGACATTGTAGCGATAAAAACTCAAGAAAAAACACAACAGAACAAAATAAAAAGACACAGCGTCAAAGCAAAGCCATTCGAAAGCAGCACAAAATATAGAAAAAATCACTCGGCGCTAAACTCCTTTCAATAACTGGGAAAATTTCTTATTTTGCTGTTGTTGTCATTGTTGTTGCGTTGGTCATTTAGTGGGTGTTGCTGCTGTTTCTAATCGTTGGGTAAACGCTGCTAAGCAACTTAGCTAAGCAACATGGCACGCGGCTTTGATCATTTATTTAAATTACTAATTATAGGTGATAGTGGTAAGTATCCTATTTGCAATATGTATGTATTTATGTAGTAGAATTTTTTATGTGCATACATTTGCGTGTATCAACATCCTTAGGGAATTTGTGTCATTTGTAAATATGGATGAGCGGCATTGCATCCCAGAAATTAGCTAATTTTAGCGATACACGAAAGTGGAAACTAAAATTAAAGCTATAGGCGTATATTGCCGGCATACACGCCGCACGCCAACTGCCAGCCTATATATGTATGTGAATATGTTTTTACCCATGTACATGCATACGTAGCTCATAAAACAGAGGATGACTAATTCTTGCCGATGGTCACTGGTTGCAGACGTTGAGACCCGTTTGTGTGTCAGACGCTATGTTTTTTTTGTGTTAGCGAGGAAATTATGCAGTTAAACGCGAAAGGTTTGATCGGGTATAAAATTTATATAGTAGAAATCCAAGGCTCCCGCAAACCTCCATATAATTGCGCTATAACAGTATAAGAAACAAGTGTTTTTGGAGGTCAAAAGTTATTACAGAATTTACTCTTATTTTTAAGCAGAAAGCCTTTGTAACAAATGACTCTCTTTTGGAGAAACACGTTGAACATGCACCCCTTCAAATACATTATGATTCAGTGTGCTCGTCTGGTGCAAGTCTCAATGCAATCGCTACGTACATTGTGTCTTAGATAATTAATCTGCCCAGCCATTTATTTTTAATTAATTTTTTATCCTTTTGTACCTATGTTTTGTTGCTTACACTTATAACTCAATTTCATTTTGCCGCCCCTTTCCGGTGCAGGTGTTGGAAAGTCATCATTGCTAATACGTTTCTCAGACGACACATTCGCCGGCACTTACATTACCACTATTGGCGTGGATTTCAAGATCCGCACGGTTGTTATCGACGGACTCCGCATTAAGTTGCAAATATGGGATACTGCCGGACAGGAGCGCTTCCGTACCATAACGAGTACCTATTACCGCGGTACGCATGGTGTGATCATTGTGTATGATGTAACGAATGGCGAATCCTTTGCGAATGTGCGTCGGTGGTTGGATGAAATACAGAACAATTGCGATGTGGTTAATAAGGTGTTGGGTAAGTACGAACGTACTTTTATGAGCTTGCAATTGAGTTCTAAAAATGTACATATTTTCTCACTCCACAGTGGGCAACAAGAATGACGACCCCGATCGCAAAGTGGTCATCACTGAGGATGCGCAGAGATTTGCGCGCCAAATGGAAATCGAACTGTTCGAGACATCCGCCAAAGACAATATCAATGTAGAGGAGATGTTCCTCGCCATAACGCGGCAGGTGCTGCAGCACAAGCTGCGCAACGCACAAAACGAACAACAAAAGGACAGTATCACCTTGAAACAGGCAAAGAATAAACGAAAAAGTAAATGTTGCAGTTGAAATACACGCAATTCCTCGACGGTTTTGTGTAGAACGCGCAATAAAACCACAGTACTCAGCATATTTTAAAAATATATATTATATTTAAAAGAAAAACGAAAGCAAATACATACCACATACATATATACATACGCCAAACAAAAACATTAAATTATACAACAAAAAACACTAAACCTACCCACAGAACAAACACAGGCGCGAGCACACACCGCACTCGTATTGGAGTGTGTTAAGGGGTATGCGAGTTGTAAAAATGTGTAAGGCGCAATAGGAGCATTGATGTGCTACTCACCATCGTGCACAGTGAAGTTACCAACTTTAGCAGTTGCCAAAGTTAGGCGGTGTGCTATATGAGATGCGGAAGCAAAAGTATGCATTGTATAAAAAAACTTTTTGTAAAACAAAAGAAAATATCCTAAAAAATTAAGTCACACTAAAACCACAACTGCAGCAAACTGCAATAGCGTAGCATTTTATAAAAAAAACACACACAGATATTTATGTACATGTGTGCATAGATACCTATTACCTACGACATAATTTATACAATAACATCAAACAAGAAATATTTAACGTATTTTTTAGAATGCTAAAGGTCAACTAAAGGAACCTTCAAAATTTATTTCATTACTCTAATGCTTAAATAGCAACTCAAGTTTGTTATTCCAATGTAGCATCTTTCAACTGGTATTTACGTATATTTATTTGCCAAACTACGGCGACGAGCATAAGAAACCCTTCGTTTATAAAACTGTATTCAATTATTAGTAAAACAAAAAAGTAAAATACTAAATATAAGTGATATTACGTCTTACCATGTCAAAAAAGAGTTGTATATCATTAATTATGGCAGTGATGAATATATTCGAATGGAAGAGGTAAATGAAGCAGCTGCTGTTTTTGATCTGCAAATTTGTTCCGGAGATTTTCCAATACATCGTATACTCTGGCGACTGGGCTGATAATGTTCGAATTTCCGACCATTTGTTTGCTTTCAAAAGTCACAGCACGCAAATAACCGTAGGTTGCCGTATTTGGAAGAGAGAAATGTTAGAAAACGAACACCTGTGAATTCATCTTGAATACGTCGAGGTATGCACACTTTTACTATTTTTGTTAAGCACTCGTGCACTTTTCGTACTTTCGTAATATTTGATGATTAAAAATTTGCTTCTATGTAGTTATGTATATCAACCGCCTCTGACTACACTGGTCGAGAAGCGTTATCTAAGCAGCAGAAAATACAATTCATATCATCTGGATTTTAATAAGGTTAGGAATAGTGAAACTAAATCAACTTTATTTTGATCATGTCTTAAGCGATCTGTTTAAGCTTTCATGGTGGATGTATTATTTAAATAAAAATTGCTTGTTTCTAGTGTAAAAATGCCTAAACACTTTTGGAAAACTCTGATAAAGGGACAGACCTTACTCGCTTATAATTATGTGAAAGCAAAAAATGCAAATTATAACAGGAAAAATATTTAAAACAAAAGATCTTTTATAAATTCTTTTGATTTGTGTTAAAGCCTATTCTTTTACAAAAACGTCAAGCTTTCGACGAAGAAAATTGATTGATATATAAAATGTAAATGGTCCAATGAAAATGCTTAAAATGAAGATATCCTGCGAAAATGATCTGATCTAGAGAAATGGCATACAGGGCCGTAATCTACGAGCCAAAATTAAGTTTTCGTGCTGCGGCGTTTTTTGTGTCATTTCAAAACTTAAAGTGTTCTTAGACGATATGTATTTGCATCTGTAAACGTGATTTTTCGATACATATGTAATTGCGTCTGTCAAATTCACAGTATTTAATTAACTGTTTTGCCATTAAATAAAGCACTGTGATTGGTGATTATTCAAACCCTTTAGGGAATTTTTATGCTGTTACAACAAAACACCGTGTTTTTTTTAATTATTTTGTTATTCCCGAGCTGTACACACCAAAACTAAATTTTATTTTATTTTATTTTTTTTTAGTTATAAATTAAATTTATTAAGGATACCTCGCTTACATGTCACAATAATCATTTAACAAAATGCTTAATATATGTATTTAAAAACCAAAATTAAACAAAAATCTTAATTTCAGAACAGCGCTTAAATGGGACGTAAATTTTAAATATAAGCGAAAAACAAGAAATAAAAAGAAAAAATCATCTGGAAATTCGGTGTAACAATAGTGGAAGATTTAAATGGCAGCTTAGCGCATCCCATGTACGCCTTCTCCAGCGCATGGCAGTTGTACTCATCATTCCAGATAGCAAGCTGAAGCAAATTATTTGCCGCACTGCGTGCAACCATCGTACTTGGCCACAGGGAAGGCGCGCGATTGGCGACACGACACCAACGCATCACCTGAATAGCCAGGTGGACACTTGCACACCGCCAAATGAGCCTTGGGCTCGCAAGTAGCACCAGCAGCACACTTGCCAATGCAAGGGTTCACACACTGATAGTTGATACAAGCCTTATTGTCAGGACACTCGTTGTTGCTCAGGCATTCGCCCTGTAAATAGAAAACGAAAAAGTGCAATAATTACCAGAAAGTCATCCAAAAACGGCTTGCTACACAAACCCGCGTGCAGTGCGTCAATGGATTGCCAGTATAGCCAGGTAGGCAGTTGCAGACTGGGCGCTCTCGTCCTGTATTGTCATGGCCTGGTACGCAAATGGCATTTGTACCGCAAGGATTCGGCTCACAAAGATCCTCTGTAAGCAAAAATAAAAACGCATAAGATTTGATTTTTGTTCCATTTTAAAGTGACTTAACTACATACCTTTAGTAAATGGCCGACAGCTCACGAATGGATCACCGGTCATATCACGCGGACAACTGCATACAGGCGTCAAACCGCGTAAGTTGCAGTCGGCGCCGACACCGCAAGCGCCGTCACACGTATTCTTGCAGATGCCATAGAAACAAGCGGGACGACTGGCTGGACAATCAACATCGCCATAGCACTCGGGACGACATTCGGTGTATGGTGAGCCAATGTAACCCTTGGGGCATTCACAAACAGCGCGATGCGCCGCAACCGAGTTACAAGTGGCGCCAGTGCCGCACTGCTGGCAAGCGGGTACGCATTTATAGTTGCTACACATGTCGCGGGCACTGCAATCCCCATCGTGTTCACATTCGTGGCGACAGCCGGAGAGAGGATTGCCCTGTGCGAAAAAGCAGATACAGGCATAGTTTATAAGCAGATGCGGCACATAATAAATCCAAACAAAACTTACAGTGAAACCGTGTATGCACGAACAAGTGGGTACGCCATTTATAATCTCACATTTCGTGTTAACACCGCATGGACTTGGATGGCATTGCTCGTCTGCAAAGAAAAAAAATTCAAAGAAAAAACAATAGTGCGGATAAGTTGGGAAATCTTTGAGGATGAATACATAAATTACTAAACACCATCTACTGAAACCATATACATACTAGCGCCCCAGTTCCACTCTACGTTCGACCAATTTATGGACTTCTACTAAAATACGTATTGAGAAAGTAGCATATCATGCCAGAATTGCGCTATCTTCCCACATCTTCTAAGAATAAGGAAACAGTAATGTTTATATGTAGAAGACCTAACAATTCTCCTCAAAATTTTTCACAACATTGCGAATTATTTTCACGTCGTTACAACACCGCTGGGTGAACTGTGCGTCAAGTTCTGGTGACTTTCTATCAGGTATATATTTAATTTTGTTTTATTTAATGTTTCGAATGATTTACATACATATTTACATACTTAATTCTTAGATAATATAGTTTTTAAGCAATCACGGGTCAAAACTATGTTTCGGCTGATACTAACCATACTAACAATTATCTCTTTAGTCCGCCCCCAGTTTATAGTCTCTCGTCTTGAAACGCGCTCCCAACCTTTTGTAGATCCAGAAATGTCCGCATGCTAGATCTCTCTCTAATTAGTTCCTAATTGGCCACATACAGGAATCCTGACGGTTAGACCTTCTACGGACAGTATACAAACTCGAGCTCTTCGTTTGCGATAGATTGTGGTTGATCTCCGATGAACGCTTCAGCGGTAACGCATGCGGTAGCATGTTTTGAACCTGATATTAAGCTTACTAACTTAGAGCTTTAGCGCCCCACTATGTGGAGTGTTTTCCTAGTGATTGCGATGTCCAATTGGTGTAACCTTGCCCACGTCGGTTCCGTTTGGCAAGACATCTTTAAATTTTTGATCTGTGTATTCAGGGTTTAGACTACAACAAATATTGGAGATCAGCCAACTAAGTGTGGAACGCGATTTGGATTTTTGCTTTAATCTGTACCTTGATATTTATTTTTAATTTTTTGATTAAACAATTTAGCCGCTATCATAAAAATCTTATTTTATTTTCCCGCTAACATTGTTGTTGATCAATGGCGTTGATAATTCTCTCATAAAGTCATTATACGCATTATTTAATTGTCGCGCGCACGCCAACGCATTTAATGAAAAAAAAAATCAAACAACATCCAAAACAAGGCTGCCAACAGAATTCCAAAATTATTCGCTGAAAAAATGATGATGAAGTGACGTTTGCTTAACTCGAAATACTAAAAAAAGGTTTCTTAACAAATTTATGAGTCGACTGCCCTTGAACTCCCTTGACTCCCTTGAATATACAACCTTGAAAAAATTTGAGAATTCGCTTTTTTTAGTTGAGAAATACTATTTTCTAACTTTTTAAAGCGTTTCTATGCTTATAATAAGTAAAATCAATCTGCCAGATGGAGAAGGTATTGTATTTACTTAATTGGCGGCCTCTTTAAAATTGAGCAGTTGATATGTATAGAATTTTACTTTGAAGAATGTAAAAATAAAGTTAAAAATTCGAGACTCGCAAATCATGAGGTTTTAAAAAGATCAAAATTCTCGATTTGTTTTTTTCAAGATTAAGGGTTGTTTCACATTACTTTAAAAAATTTAAGTTTGGGATTTTTTCATATTTAATTTGCTGGAAATAATTTTCTTCGTTGGCAACACTGATGTTGAAAACAAAAAGGACAGCGCAATTCGCCTTGGCTGTGAACTTGAATATGTACATTTCCCACACCTTCTTGAAAAGAGGCACAATTCAAAATTTGGCATTTTTGAAATTATGCGCTAAAAATGTCACAGAGCTTGTATTTATTTTTTAGCAAAAGCTGTAGAAAATTTTTGTTGCAATTTCTTAAAAGAAAAACCTAAGGAAAGTCTCTCTTGCCCATATGATTATCATGTGCCAAGAAATAGTTTTTCGCATTTTCTGACAAACGTTTAAATTTGAGTTGTGCCCGTTTTGAAAACGGTGTGCGATACACATATACACAGCGCAAATGCACCTTTTTATGTTGAAAATTAATTATGCAATATTTTTTACTTCTTTATTGCAATTTATAGTTTTTCTTGATTTGCTACGTTCGTAATGTGTTGAAATATTTTAGCGTAAACAACTTAAATATTTTTTGGCAGCACTTGAAGGTGAGCAGGAAACAGTACCCAAGGCATATGAATGTGGTAGTAGCATTTGAGCAGAAACATTTACCTGTATTTTATTTTTGCTTCTGCCCTCCAGAGTGAAAAAAGTAGTCTGGTTTTTTAAATATCATATGCAAATATCAACAAGAATTAAAAGAAAAATATTAATAGTAAAAAAATAAAATAAAATGTTTGTTCTTGTTGGTAAATTTGTTTTTTTTTTTACCAAAATCATCGAAAATTTTGCAAGACCAAATAATCAGCGTTTGTGCTCCTCAGTTAACCGAACGTTCCAAAAACTGGTTCGTAAAAAAAAGGTTCGTATTTAAATCCATAGAATTTTTATGAAAAAAAATAAACAACGTTTGACTATGTACTTAAAAACTAAATAGTAAAAAACAAAAAATTAATAAGACAGCTGCTCTACCGCAACCACCTGTGCAATATGACTTCGCATTACCAAAAATTTCGAAAGTGTGCTATTCGAGTGTATGAATTTATAATTTTTTTACGCTTTAATATTTAAATTATTTGTTAAACTTCTTTTGGTATCTAATAGTTTTTTTGTGAATTTAAAGTTGTTTGTATTGTTTTTAAAATGTTTTTGTTTTGAGATTAGCATCTGTATTTCTTTTGTGACTTGCCATTTTTTTGATCGAAAAATTTTGTTTATTTTATAATAATAATATTTGATTATTTTTGTACTTTTTATTTTAAATTCATTTTATAATGTTTTGTTCTGTTTCTAATTTTAAAATTTATTCCTTAATTAAAATTTTAGTTTTTCTTATTTTTATAATTTTTTTTCTCAAATATAATTACTTTATTTATACTTTCTTTTATTTTTATATTTAATTTTTATATTTTAATTGCGCATTCCACTGAGAACTTTTGGCGCCAGCCGCCTACATTTCAACGCCGTAGCTGAGGTAATGCATAGTAAACATCGCCATAAATGGCAAAGAAAAAATGGTTTACACTACAAATAATTAATAAATTACAGCATAAGTAAACAAGTAAAGCATATCCGCAAAGCGACTATGTGGGTTGCGGCTAATTTGCTGACAATCGCAGCTGCGCTGATGAAATCAAAGCAACGAACAAGCTTTTAGTGCCTTAAATATTTCTAATCGCTTCAAATCGAACGCCTAAACATTAATTTTTTAGTGCTTATTGGCACTGCAATATTGTGGAAACAAATCACAAACTACCCGATAGATATATATGTATATGTACATACATAGATACATATGTATGTATTAATGCATCGCATCTGGCTTGCGGCTTCGCGGTTTTCCTCTTGTGGATTTGCTTTTGTTATTCTTAAATAGTGAAACGAATTCCTTTGTAGGCGGCTTTCTGTTTCCCTCTACACCAAGATCAGGGTCAAACAAGCTTGTTGGCGCGCACAAAAGTGTTTACAAACAAATGCAAAAATATTTATTTGCATACATTTTTGGCGCCAAGTTTGCGGTGACACTGGGCGTATGAGCAACATTCACTTGTTGCAGAATGACGCTCTGGTAATTATGTAAGACTATGCTATGTCACTAGTATTGATTACTAAAATTTTT
This sequence comes from Rhagoletis zephyria, assembly GCF_001687245.7. Taxonomy (NCBI): domain Eukaryota; kingdom Metazoa; phylum Arthropoda; class Insecta; order Diptera; family Tephritidae; genus Rhagoletis; species Rhagoletis zephyria. Next base: position 94,351 of record NW_016157282.1, read on the forward strand.
GCACTTTTATTTCGTAAGAGTGTTATGCAATTTGCAACACGTGTCTCTTTTACGTTTCCGCTTAATTTTTCTAAAAAAAATTTCGTTTTCCTGAAATAAATAAATAAATTATTTAGTTTAAGTTATATATTTTCCCCGATTTTAGAAAAAAGTTTTAATTGTCTTTCCAAATGGGTATGTACATATGTATTTTTCCTGACTTCACTTAAACTTAAGAACAAAAAAAAAATGTTTCCCACCGAAAAATTTTGGTCTTCTAAGAACATTTTTTTATTTCCTAAAATCTTTCCCAAAAAGCCTTTTTCGTAAAAAGTTTTGATGTATTAACACATTTCCTAAATTTTTAATTATGTCAGTATTTTTTCAATCCTTTTTATGCACACTTAGCTTCGTTTAATTTGTTTTCGTTTTTTGTTTAAAATTAATTCGAGAAATAACATTTTCCTTAAAAATTGTGTGCCTAAATAATTTTTCCGAATTTATTTCTTAAAATTGTTTTTTTGTTTTTGAAATAATTTTTTTAATTTGTTTTATCGAACTTGTTTTCTAAAATCTTTTTTTCAATAAGTCTTTCTTAAAATATTTTTATTAATAAATTTCATAAATTTTTTAATTCATTTAATTTTTTAAAGTTGCTTCTTCCCACAATTTTATTACTACAAAAATTCCTCCCAAAATATTATTCTTAAAGTCAAAATTAAAATTTTTTATCGAAAAATGGTTTCATTCTAAATAAAATTTGCACCTTCCTATCTTTTTTGTTGCTAAAATGGGATACTCACCAGGATCAACTCGATGGCAAGCAGTGAAGGGATCGCCTCTGTAGCCTGTTGGGCAACTACAAACGGCAACGTGGTTTTTCGGCTGCGAGTAAGGGAAAAGGTTAAACAAAATAATTAGGAGTGCAGAGTTTTTTATAACAAACAAAGTTTTGGCAGTGGGACCCTACTTTTAATGTTTTTTTAAATAGAGCAAAATTAAATTGCCCAAACAAAAAAATAAAATGCTCTTGTCTTTGGTAAAATTATTTTTGATAACAAAATTTATATCAAAGTTTTTTTTAGTTATATCAAATTTTGATCATTTAGTTATAATCATAGATCAACATCCAATTAACGCTTTCTTTGGAAAAATAATTTCCTTTTTTTTCAAAACTCACCTCACAGTTGGCACTGAGACCACAAGCGCCCACACAGGGATTCACGCAGCGATTATCCTTGCACTGCAAGTCACCACGGCAGTCAACATTATCCAAGCATTCGCCACGATTGCAGTGAGTCAGCGGATTGCCGCTATGGCCGGGTGGGCAAGAACAGACCGGGCGGCCGCCAGAAGCTTCCTGGCAGACAGCATTAACGCCGCATGGATTACCATGGCAGCCATATGTGCCGGCTAAAAGAGGGAAGAAAAGGGAAAGTGTTGAAATTAAAGGGATTAATGTAAGCTTTCTATAGGAAGTGTTAGCATGCCTCCATAGTACTAGTATTTAAGAGGTTGGAAGCGAAAGAAGTGATGAAAAGCGAATTAAGTAGCAAAAATTTTTAAACTTTATGTGAAAGCTTTGAAAAATCTCAATGAATGTAAAAAGCTTCATCTGTATTAACGTATTTATGGCTGCGTGTGTGTGTGAAAAGCGCGTGAAATTTGTTATGAAGCTTTGCAAACAGCCTTTAATGGAGCTTTAGATTGAGCTTTCATAATTTTTTATTGAATTTTGAACAAGAATCTTTATTAAATACCACTTGAATCGCGCACTGTATACTGTTGTGACGGACTGCTGGCGGAGGTGTAGTATGTACGATACGTGCAATTCACGCAACGCTTGTCTACATTTTTACCTAAAGCCTCTGGAAAGCTGCTTGTTATGGCAAGCAAGAGCAAAGCGCTCAAGATGATCTTCGAGGGCTGAAAAGAACAAAAAAGTTAAAAATATGAATTAATAGGAGTTTATGAAAAATAATTTTAAAATTGACTTTCAAATCGATATTTAGATTGCAAACGAGACTTTAGTCCTTTGACAACTCCAAGGAACCGGTGGCCCAAAATTCGAAACAAAGAAAATGTAGACACATTTCTATGGTTAATGCTTTAATAAAAACTATCACCCTCATTGCGAGAGTCGTATCAAATGCAAGACGTTTTTCGAGAGTCGATTCGTATCGAAAATTTCACGTCATTGCCTAAAATTTCCACTCGACTAGTGTATTAAAACGGAAAAACTTGGCAGCACTGTATAGTTTTCGACAATTTTGGTCGTTTACTTATTTCAGTACGACAATGGACAATGCTACTGTTGTCGAGTCGTACAATTTAGCCTAATTTACGACTTACGCAATGAGGGTGTATATAAATCACACTTTCAAAATTGGTACAGAACTTAGAAAAATTCCACAAATTTGTATCTAAATTTCGAGCTTTTCAACCAGAATTTTTAGAAATTTTTTGGGTATGCAGTTAACAATCTTATAAAATTCTAATATAATAAATGCAAGTTTTAGACAAAATTTTTTACTTAAGACAATTTTTAGCGGTGTTTTAACTATTGAAATGCAGCATTTGACCTAATTAGTACTTTTGCTAGCACTCGCACAATATTTAACTACAAAAACACTTTGTCTTGGACCTTTCTTTATTTACACCAACTAGCCGGCTTGTTAGTTAATTACTTAAACTGTCATTGTCTTTGCTTTGGCTAAGTTGGGCTCGTTGACTTAGTCCATATTTACATAGTTTTAAATACATATTTCACAGCCCATGCAAATATGAGTGCTTTTAAATATTTATTTGAATGGAAAAAATCCCAACATCCGCAGAAGATGACACACTTATGTGAATTGTGATTTGTGTTTTAATATTTGCTAATAGTATTTGCGAAAAACAAAGTACATAAGTGTTTATGTATGTTGCAGCTCCATTTACAGAGAATCGTTGCAAATCTGCCTGGAAGCAATTAACTTAAAATTCAAGTTCACTGCTTGTTGAACGCCCACATAGTTTTTGGCCGGTTTCAAGCTAATAAATTTAATGCAATTCTTACTTTATCTGCACCTTAACCGGATGAGTTAGCGGTTGAGTTGAGTCACTAGCAAATTGAAATAAAAAAGTAGGCTAAAAGGCAAAAAAAAATCTGTGCCATTAAGAGCGTGTGGTTTTCACAGTTTTTTGTTCCCAATAATTCAATGAATTCAAAAATAGATTGCTCTTAGAAACAAAATAGAAAAATTCTAGAAAATTTTAATTTTATAAATCATTTAAACTATTTTTAATAAGTAGGTCGAGGTCTATTTTTATGTGTTTATTTTTAAATTTTTTTATTAGTTCAATGTGCGCGATAATGTGTAATATTCTTCCTATTGCCCATATACATAGTTCACCATACTATATGAATATTTTTTTTGCATAATATCTAATGAACAATTATCTTAATCTTAATCCCGCAAACCACGGCCGTCAGAAGAAGGAATGGCTTCTGTCACAGGTACAACCCGTTTATCTAACCTATTGGGTCTGGAAATCAAGCCCCGTTTGGAATCATGAAGGTTTTTCCTATGGTAAATTAATCGACAAACTCGTTTTAGAAAATATTTCGTCGAATACTCCTTTGACCCTAAATTTAGAATATGTGCCGGCGTAGGGAGTGTATATATTCTCCTAGGAAATGTATTTTCGCCTTGTGCATAGATGCCCTATGCTTCTCTCCCTTCTATGTAAAACGGTCTTACACTCCAGGACGAGGCGTAATGATGGCTCTCTGGCGGTGTCACAGAAGCGATGTAGATCGCTCGACCAGATTCCTAGCTTATATAAGTGGCCTGTTAGCCTGCAGTGGCCCATCAAAATGCCTGTAATGATCTTAGTTTAACCTTAGGGAGGCCCATGACCAGCCTGTATCTTTTTAGATTATGGTGTTACGCTAGTGCAGTTCCCTTTATCGTGCTGAACCTATTGAAAAGAGTCACTCAGGTCCTATATTGCTCGAGGCAACATCCATTCTGGCTAACTGATCGGCTTCCTAATTTCTTTTGACTTCCATGTGCCCTGGTATCCGTAAGAATTGGATAGCATTATTCTAGTCAGTCTCTCCACACACTCTAGGGCCACTGGGGAACTGATCTCGAAGGATGCGAGAGCCTTCAGTGTCACCTGACTTTCACTTAAAATTTGTATCCTCTCATTTCTATAATTCCCGTGAAGGTTTATCTCTGCACGTAGACTTCTGCTTGGAAGATCTTTGGAAAGGTTACTAGGGGCATCGAAAACTTCAGTCGAGGGCCATATGTATGAGCCTGCTTAAATACCCTCAGGAGTCTTAGAACCGGCTGTGTATCACTGTAGTATGCTCCCCTGGACGTGTCTCTCCTTAATAATTGTATTCCAGGTCGCCTTGCTATATGTATCAACCTTGAAATTTCTTTCAAAAACTACTATAGGCATCTCATATCTGGGGGAGCCTAACTTATGGGAGCTGGTGGCTTAGACGGCGGCCGCCTCCATAGGAGTTTCGAATCCATTTCAAGTCCCAGATACGTAGCCTCTGTGGCGACGCCGACCGCGACCCCATCCAAGGTTAAGTTCCTCATACCCTGGAGAGTTCTCTTTCTGGTGAAAGGGGACATGGTTATTTTAGAAGAGAAGATAACACACCTCCTTGCAGGCACCCTTTTGTCGTTTGCAGTTGAACTACGCTGTCACCGTAGGAAGGCTACCATCCTTGTCAATCTTTGTATTTAAACTAATTATTTCGGAACGTATTTTCGTCATCCCTTGCGAATTTGGTTTAGAGACAATCACCTTTCGCTGTAGCTACATCCTGAGATTTTTCTTTTGTTTTTTTTGGGACGAAGCAATATTTATTATCAATTACTAAAAAATAAAAACTCGTTTTTACGAGTATTTTAATGCCGAGAATTCGTTTCCCTTTTCATTGAAAATAATTGTTTTTCCCTTTTAGCATACCCGGCGCATAAAATTTGCTTTCGAATGGACTTTTGGCACATCACCTTTTGTCACCACGCAATTAATCAGCGAAGACTCATTCTTACTTGCCTAAAAAACTTACATACATATATAATTATATTCATATGTTTGTACATTGCCACATGAAATAAGTGTTATAGTTTAAATACGATTTTTTTTATTGTTGTATCAGCACGTAATTTCGCAAAAAACATTGCGTCAGAATTAAAATTCGAGTCACGTTCTACAGTTGTTGACTTTAGCAGCAAAAGCCTAAAAAAGATGCCTCAGTGCGTTGAGTAATTAAACGCCTGCGGCGGAGGACTCACCATTTCGCAATTTTTTTATATATTTTTTATTGTTCAGCGTTTTGTTTATTGTTTGGAGTTTTCATGCACACGAACTTATGCAGCTTCTTTTTTGTATTTTGAACAAAGTCACCATAAATACCAACAGCGCCAAAGCGTGCCTGACTAGAACAGAAACGGCGGTTCTATCTCAAAACTACACGAATATTTAATTGTTAATAAATATTTAGAACTACGAGACGACGTACCACTGACGCGAGCCTCTGCTTGCGATTTAAAACTGTGTGCTGCTTTGCATCGCTAATTGCCTTTTATACGCGCCATTGCCAGTTTGAGCGCGCACCTGATGAGGCGACTTGTCTCGCAGCTGCGCGTGCGCTCAACAGCCGAGCTGACTGAGATGTGTGCACTGCTTAGTATGGAAACTTGTTTGAGTTTTTGAGCAGTTTTTGCGAATATTATTTTTTTATTCTCCCTTTTTTCAATGTAAACTTTCTACTCCCGCATTTTGTTTGAGCGTAGCTTTCGCATTTTGTTTTTTACTTTTGGGACTTTACGCTCCAACACACCTTTTCAAACAACACTAAATTTAGTAGCGCAGCATTGTGAGTGTCCTGCGTAGGCGGGATGTAGCTAGGAATATGCAAAATGAATAAGAACAAGTTAATTAGTTTTTTTTTTGCAACGGGGCAGGTTTGCCTTAATTTGTTAAAAAAAAAAACGAATGAATAAAATTAAACGAAAATATATGTATATGGAAAAGCTTTAATGAATTACTTTAGATTTGAGTCGCTTCAAATCGCTAAATACGCTGGCGATGCTCCGCTAGCAATCCTATGTACAATAAATTATTTGTACACCCTGGAGGTGGATTCCAGCCCAATATGGTGTGATATAGATGTATGAAGGCGCTGTTGTTGGTTTGCTTGGATGCTCATTAAGGTTGTGCTTCACCTCTTTATTGGTTTAACGATTTCAATTAAAAGTAATTCGCTTTTATGTTCGTGGGTTTGTTGGAGTAAATTATGGACATTTATGACAAAGGCGACTCTAGAGTTTTCTTCACTTCGTGAAAGATTGATTGTTAAATGATATTTTTTCGCCGGTTCACTTTAAAACACAATGGCATGGCGCAATCCACAATTTCAGGAAAATCGCTCATATCTGGGTTTTTCTAGCTTTAATTCATCAGCCAGCGCACAAAATCTGCATTTCATTTCTTACGAGCGTCTAATCTTGAAAATGTTTTACTTTTAGTTGCGTTTTTTTCGTACTTACTCTCTCGATTCAGTTCCAGGAGTAGGTCCGAGATTCACTGAGGAGAAGTGAAAAGCGTAACATCCACCATTGAACGGCAAACCGAATTGCTCTTAGCTTATGCAAGTTCCAATTTCTCAAAGTCATAGTCCATTGTAGACAGGTCTTCTATATTTTCTTCCCCCAGACGAGTCAGTAGTAGTCGCATAGGAGTCTTCGGGTCCTCCCTTTTGATACCGCCTTTTACTTATTAGAAGACGATAACTTTAGATAGGGCATCGACTACTTCGTCTTCGTCGGTGCCCTTATTGTTTTGTACGATTCCAAGGTTTTTAACGTAACCTTGCTATTGGATATGATATTACCCTGGCTTCATTTGTTCTTCCACTAAGAGATTTTTTGTTTTCGATGGAATATTGTCGGGGAGTACCAATTGTATCTTGGATAATGTTTTTGTTCTCAAGAGCTCGCTGTTGAGATCCAGGTGCTTCGATTTACTTACAGAGTGACCTTATTTTTGAGGTGACTATATGAACGCCAAACATTGCCCTCAAATACCCGTCGTAGCTTAAAGGTAGCAGGGACTTATGTCTAAATGGCTACGTGGTACCTTTACGCAATGCCCAATGCAATTGTTGTTGTACAGGGTAGTACATATAGTGGTTTCTTTTTATCATATATTATTTTGACAAAAAGAGTCAGTATCATATCCCCGCGGCCAAAAACACCATTTCGGTCAAGGTTTAGCGCTACAGAGACATGATAAACGTTTTTTTTTTTGTGGCCGGGAATTGAAGACATGGACTTGGACGATCTTTGTTTCAGCACGATGGTGCACCAAGTTCGGTATTCGAGTTATCAGCCGTCTCGGCGATGTCAATTGGTCACCTAGGAGTTGTGATTTGACGCCGTTAGACTTTTTATGTGGTGTGCCGTGAAAGACCGATGTTATGCGACAATCCATTAACGATTCAGGCCCTCACGGCGAATATAAAGCAAGCCATTCATGAGATAGAGCCAGAAACCGTCAACATGGTCTTGGAAAACTGAGTTAACAGGATGCGCTACTTCGAAGTCAGCCAAGGCAGTTACATAAATGAAGTCGTCACTTTTTGCGGCGCACTAGAAATCACAACAGTGCTGAGTTTTATGACTCTTGTTAGAATAGAGGGGATAGATGAACTCTCATTAAATGGTCCTATTTTCAGAACCTTTGAAATTTTGGGCTATCCCTTTTCAAAAATTTTTTGGGTGGTACCTTCAGATTTGATTTACATATTCAAAAACGAAAAACAGCCTATCGATATTTGGATAGTGGAATTTGGTTAATGTGAATTTTAAATTTCAGATTTAAATAGAATAGTTGATTTATGTGCAATCCTATTATGTTTTCTGTAAATACAAATTAACTAATGTTTTTACGCTTGCCAGATTGTTTATACTAAATTTGTTGGCAACAGGCCGTGTTTTTAATTCGCAATATGTTAGTTTTATTCGGAACCTGAAAGCAATAAATTTTATATGTTATAGGCCGACTGGTGCGAATTATTGTGACATTGCGCTATTTCTTCACTAGTTTTTTATTATATTTTATTTATTGGCCTCTCTTAAGCCTAACAAATCCTCTGCAAAAAATATTATAATAATTCATATTTTTCACGACCTGCTCAAAAATCGCAAATATTTGTCAAAATAAATATCAATTTATTTTTATAATGTTCTATGCATAATTAATATTTAATTTTCAGAACCCTAATTCCTTGCGATTGATTGCAAAACATTGATCAAACAAGCACTTACTTACATACATATGTATGTATTAAATGTGCGTTCAACAAACAAAAGCATAAAACTTCAATTAAAAAAATGTATACATGCATATGTATATTTTGTTAAATAATTTAAATAATCGTTTATGCTTTTAATTCTTCAGCTACCGCCTAATCCACGCACACTCATCTATCAAAACAAACAAACAAAAAATCAATTCCATAGTTGTTGCTAAATTTCTTGGACAGAGTGTTGTGCCTATTTTTAGCCAACGCTTCATAGAAATTTGTCTCTGCCGGTTTGTGACTAATGCGTAGACACTGCAGGGGCGCGAATATGCCTCTTAAATGTTGACGAAATGTCTAAGCGACATTTCATAGGCATAACTCACACTGGAAATGCGCTACAAAAGTGTTGATGCGTGTAAAAGAAAATTTAAAGAAAATGTTTTTCAAAAATTTTTGATGCGCAAAAGTGGGATAAAAAAAAGAACAATCAGTTCGCAAATACTCAGGCCAAACACTAACATATGGGCATTTCCAATCTGGCGTTCCGCGTTGAAAAAAATTGAAAAGCCAAAATTTTAAAAAATTTTTTTTATATTTACATAGTAATTAACTGACCCTGATGATGATTCAGTAAAAAAATTGCAACTGTTGGTAGTAGAGGTTTGAAGATATTAGTAAACATGTGCGCTGGCGTGACGTTACAAAAAACAGAAGTGGATTTTGACCTGGGTTACAAAATTGCAAACCTCTGCGATTTGGGCAAGACTATTTGTATAAAATTTTTTGTAGTAATATTCTAAATATTTAAGGTTAATTTTCCGAGTTTTTGAATGTAGAAATCTTTTCTGCTTTTTGTTTATTCAGCTGAACTATTTGAAGTGACGTTATGTTACGAAAATTGTCATTGAAAACGTTTTGTTAATATTGGTTTTGAACGAATTTTTAACGTGAAGAAATTTCGACATCAGCGCCACCAGCTTCCATATTTTGCAAATCTATGTCTTACTACGTTTCAACTAAACATGCCAAATTTGAAACAAATCAGAGCATAAATACGGCTTTTGAAAATATCTCGACTCTAGCGCCACCTAGTTAGATAATTTTTCGCAAAAATTTTTCTGGTTAAGTGACCAGTATAAGTTATAAAAAGAAGCCAAATTGGCTCATAAATAAATTAGATATATACGTTTTATTAATTTCTTTCGCTGTAGATTTTCCGATCAAACATTTGTGGAAAGTTTTGGTTCGGTTAATTATTAGAAAAAATTAGTTATTCCGGCTCAAAACCGGTTCAAGTCCATGGTTGGAATACATAAAAAACCAACTCTTTGTGACTAACCGATCGTCATTGATTAATTTTGAATCCGAAGAAGACTCGAAAGATGTTAGTGACTTTCCAAAAATGTCATCGTATAGTTCTTTTACTCCTTAGTCACCCTTTTGTAAATTATTTTTCGGATTTTGGTAGCAGAGGATTCAAGGGTTAAGACAAAACTAAAATATTTTCTTTCATAGTCGCATTTCTGGGAATACGTATCTGGGACAAAATTCGGCAAATGTACCAGGAATAAATTTTTATAGCGGCATGTTGTTCGAACTCCACCAAGTTGTTGCTATGGGAAAAAAATTTTTTCTACCGCTTGTCGAATTATACCATTTTAAACATCCAAATTTCAGTATTTTTCCTTAGTCACAAGTTTTCTTAAAATTCTTATCTGATGTCACACGTATGATAGAGAATAAAAAAATTGCTGACCTAAGTATTACAATTTTTTCCGTGCTTTTTGGTGGAAATTAAAAATTTTTGCAAATTTTTTTTTCTAAAAATTTTGTTTTCCAAAAAATTTGAAAAAAAAATTCTTTGCATTTTTTAAACAATGTACCATTTTTGTGTTTTTTCGTAAATATCTTATTTCGATAGATGATTTTCTAAACTTTCCATCGATATATGTATAATTTATATTGGACATGGCAAAAGGACTAATAATAGAACGCACTCGGATCCGCCTTGCATTTTGTCGACAATAACACAAGTTTACGGAAATGAAAAAAATGTCCGACTAGCAACATTACGAAATTAAAATGTAAGAGATTAGAAAAGTTTTTGAGATATAGCGAAATTTCGGGTTTTTGAGATCTGAAAAAAGTGCAGTTATTTACAAAATAGAAATGTATACAAAAATGTCGCGGTTGTATTTAGCTGCCGAGATACGTGATCAGTCCGCGAGCCCGCCACTGTGCGCCTATTCGTCGACTGATTCGTTGGCACATTTCCTAGTTCAGTATTTCACCCAGAGCTCAGCCCAAACATATCAGCTGCATTTAGTCTGAGCTACGTAGGCAATTTTCGATGTAGGCAAAACTTTGAGAAGTCTTCAGTTAGAACTTCACACCAAAATTTTCAAGCGCTTAAACGCTGAAAGCTTGAAAAACGCTAAGTATTAGTTATGGAGATATAGTTGTAGTTTAGCATCATTACTCTGAGGTCTCTAAACAAAAATGCATATCAGCAAAAAACTCTCACAAGTCAAGTCTTTTATGTGCTATGAATGCCCACTGTGGCTCACTAAACACAAAATTTCTTGGAACACCCATTCAATGACTTTACGGACTCATCATTATCCGCCAACTTTTTTTTTGTTTTGACTTTTAATGTTTCATTCATGTCTATTACCTTTTTATTTGCTATTTCTTCGACAGAACTTTTAATCAACTAGACGCTAAGCATTTTTCCTTAACAAACAAATATAAGTTTTTGCTTTGTTTTTTTTTTTTTTGTCGGTCCCTCATTTATTTACATACAACTTTTTCCACAAAGTTCCTACGCAAAGTAATTGATGGCCTTCATAATTGTTTGTATGTATGTATGTATGAATATTCTCACATTTCTATTAGAAGAGCCATTCCCAGCAACAACAACAACCAACCACAAACCACAAATCGCAATAGCCGCGTAGGCGTCGAATCAAGAATTGTCTAAACAATGAAGTGGCCTTTTAAATTGCCAATTTTCGTAGATGGTAAAAAATAAAATTAAAAAAAATAACAAGAGAAAAGTAAGCAAACAGGTTAAGTAACAAAAACAAAAATAGTAACAAATAGATTATTATAAAAATACAAATACATATTGATCTTCGCATTAAATAATCATTGGACGGCTGCTTAAGAAGTCTTTACATACAAAAGTGGTTTCGAACTCCTTGATGGTGGCGATTTTTGACGATATGTCGATTTATTTATGTATTCGTTAATAAGTGACTACCGTAGAGCGCGAGAAACGTATTGCATAAGTAATTAAGAAATTTGAGGTAGTGAATGATTAAAGAATGGAGGATGAGTTGGTGGTGGCAAATGAGCGTAATGAAAAGAAAAAAGACTTATCCATATATAGATGTCTAATAATGGTCTTACTACTGCAGAGTTCGCTCTTTGTAGCTGAGTGTTAGCATTCATTGTTACTAAGGCAGCGACTTCCTGGTATTATTTTAGTCAGGGCAGTCCAGAAGATATATGTTATTATAGGTAGCTCATATCATAAAGGTTTATACGATTCATTCTAATATCTGCGGACAATTGTGCTTTCCAAGCGTGGACCTTTGCTATATTTAGAAATATCAGTTCACTTATAGAAATGCTCCTAATGATAAAATGGGAATTTTATGATACATATGTACATACTTATCTTTGAGCACAAAGTTTGGGGGATCTAAGTAGAAACAACAGGATCGGTCTTTCAAGTAGCAGTAACCTCGACATCTAAATACATAAATCTTTCTATACCATACAGCAGCTCTAATGAATTCTTCTTTCGTAAAAAGAAATTGTTAGTCCTAGTAATCTGCTCTGACTGTGAATCTTCCTGGTGTTGGTAGGTCAAGCATCTAAATGATGTCAGTACATGTGTATGTACATATACATACATGTGTTTATCGATAAATATCGATAACTTTGACATATGTGTATTTATCGAACACTATCGATATACATATGTAGCTATCGAAATGTCGGTATGATCGATGTGTTTATCAAATGTTTTACTATTGATATAGTTATCGAAATCTCTATCGGTAGATATGATTAGGTATAAATACTTTTATCGATAATTTTGTCCTGTTATTCGAAATCGTCATCAATGTGCTTACAAATCTATACGTACATATCTATAAAAATATTCACCGAAATCAATATCGATACTCATATATATGTATGGATTATGACACTATTGAAATAAATGAGCGAAATTTATTTATCCATTACTTACATGCCGACATTAAAGCCTTATCGCGCCTCTCTAGGCTAATGCAACAGTACTGAAATGCTGCAATCAATGTTGCCTTACGTTAAACAATTCTATATTTAAAGTTTTTAAATTAAATAAAATTTTGACGCTCGCATGCAAACACCCTGTAATGCTCCAAGCAGACGAGCGACGCCAGCAGAAACACTTTGCACGTTTTTTTTCTTCAATCGTTATCTACTAAAATGAATATTCCTCGTTTTTTAATAGAGGGCTGCATAAATGGTTTGGAAAGGGCAATCAAAACATTTGCTAATTTCACTGTAATTCACTTCGCTTCCGCAGAGCTTTCAAATACTGTCAAAGGCGGACTACTGCAAATAGTGAATTAAAACTTTGCTTCAACAAAACACGCTGTACTGTCCCGTTATTTTGCTGTATTTAGTGTAAATCACTATTTTCAGTAAGCAAACAAATACTGTCATTGCAGTAACGATAGCCAGCAGCGACACTACAGCATTTGTTTTGATTGCGAGCATGCCATGAGTTTCACTTCATTTATTATCTAGTGGATTTGCTTTAATACTGTATTGTGCAATAGTGTACAGTAAAAGTAAAACCATTTGTGCAGCCCTCTACTTTTTAATGAGCAGCACGACGTCATCGAAACGCCTCCGCTAAATTACGGGCAGTATTTTGCTCAGCTCAAAGTACACACCAAGATGTACATATATATATATACTAGTGTCCGACCGAGCATTCGGGTTCGGGTTCGGTTACTGAACAGTGCGGCCATGAAGTTCGGGTTCGGTTCGGTTCGGTTTCGGAAAAGTTGTAAAGAAAATTTTTACAAATTGTAAACATTTTAATTTTTTGAATTCAAGTGCGTCTGTAAGGTGTCTGCAATTTGATTTTATTGCTTTTTTATGGCAACTTTCTTACTTCTTGCTGTTCTTTTAATTTGATTTCCTTCCCGAAGTTTTAAAGCCCGATAAAACATTTGGCCAGTTAAATTTTCAAAATTGCTTTGCAATTCGATGTCAAATAGAGAAAGAAAGTCTATTTCCACGTGTGTAACGGCCAGAAAGAGCTTTCTGTTAGATTGCGAAAATCAGTTTCAGAAATAAAAATTCCAAAATGTGACTGCAATTCAAAGAGCAAATATCGATTTAGAAAATAAATTTCAACTTACTCGTGTTGCGCTAGCAATTTTTATTTCTGCTGCAAGTGTGTGAAACTGATGCGAGTTTTTGAGAAGCAATTTACATAATTTACATAAAATATCAGAAATGCTTTTAATTAATTATTTTGCGGTATATAATTGCGAACTCTAAAAAGTTCGGTTCGATTTCGGCCGAAAACTCGAGTTCGGTCGGACACTAATATATACAACAATTGCAACGCTTCTATAAAGCTAATATTTAATTGCTAGCAAAAGCTCAACTTAAAAAGCGCACTTGCCCACCTGTATGTATGTATGTATTTAGGTGCTCTTTTATAAAAAATTATGTGTATAACCCATTGTTATTCTGAAAATGCACGCAAGTGCACATATGTATGTACTTATGTGCATATCTTCGTTTGCTCTTTTGCATATGTATATGGAGTATGTTTGTATGTAATTAGCAGTGCGTGTCTGCCCGCATGCAAATTTTTTCATTTATTTTTCCCAATGAAAATATGAGCCGTTTATTTTGAAAGTGGCATAAGTCATTTCATGTCGTTTGACTTCAGTAATTATTTACCTGCATCTGAACGCGTCGGTTATACGTTAACTTCATCTGCCAACGCGTTGCAACGGTAAAAAGTTTTCTCATTAGTTTATGACGGTAGCACGATTTTTAGATGCATTCAATTAGAGGTAGCCAAGTATTTAAAAATAAGAGGTAGAAATGATTTATGATTACTTTCAAAATAAACGGCACATACATTTTTTGTACTTTTGAAAGTAAAGTTGAAGTTCAAGTTCATGAGCGTAGTATTGAGAATTTGTGTAATAATAAAAAAAACACTTGCCAGAAAGTGTAAGTACAAAAAATGCATTTTAAAGAAAAGATTGAGACGGTATGAGTAGTGATTAAGTGAAAAAATTATTAAGTCAAAAAAAGTATACCTAATAGTATTAGTCGCCTTGTCACTACGAAGCCACGCACTCCCTTTCCCGTGAAACGGATAGAGTGTGTGGGAAGAAGATTTCATATTTGATATTTGCTATTGGAACGTGCTAGTTTGTTGGGTTCATTGTGTATGTTAACAGACCTATTCTGCATTGGTTACAAAAATTTCGTTACCGGTAAATAAAGCTCCTGTCAATTTTGAAACCGTTTTCGCATTCTTCGCACTGGTAAATTTTGTTACCAACTCATAAACTGGTAAAAACAAGTTTTGGCATGAAATATGCAACACCAGAATTACAATATACAATATAGAATAGAAAACTTCATGGCTGAATTGCTGAATACAAGAAGTTACAAGAAGTGGTGTCATTTTTTGGTAACAAAATTTCCGCTGTCAAAATGTTCGGCAACGAGCAGAATAGGCCTGTAAGTATACATCGTATATATTGATATTCCCTTGTAACCACTGCTGAGCACAACAGTTCGATTCTCAACCGCCGTATAAAATACATACTTAGTTTTTTAAAAGCTCAAGACTAGTTAGAGGTAAGAACTCGCGGGTCCACCGAAACCTTGTTCTAAAAAAACTCTCAAAAATGTTATTCCCCACACTCTATTTATCCACCACAACCACGCACCGCCTCTCTCATGACACTAGTCAGGGTACATTAGTATATATTTTCCGATCTGACACCGCATTCTCCTACAAAGGTCAGAGTACTCGCAACTCCTAATCTTTGACTAGTACTATTCATCACTTTAAATAGCCTTCTTATCTTCCGTTACTGGCATCTTATCAGTATCTCACCGTCACATTCGGAATATTCAGTTCATCGTCAGTAAGCTAAATATTTTTTTTATTACCTTCCAACTGCTTTTTATAATCCGCCGCCCCTGCTTTGTCACAGCGCTCACCAAAGCACCTATAACCTCTGTAATCACGATTTCATATCTCTTTCTTCTTAGTAACCATAGCCTTATGAATAGAATATTATATATATATATATATACATGTATGATTTCAAAAGCACTACCTGTTGAAATGTCTAATTTAATTTTTTATTTTTTTTGACAGAGTCATTAAGAGTCGAGCTGACTCGCAGTATCTAGAAATTCCTCTCATTAATGTTATTTTTTTTTTACTTTTTATTTAAAAATTAACTAAAAGCTAGCATATAGTGCCTAATGTAAGAAAAAATTGTGCAACTGTACTGTTTCAAACTTAAAAAAAAAATAATATACACTCGTGGGCACGCAAACCTTACCAGGACTTAAAAAAAAAATTAGCCGCAATTTTTTAATTAATAAGAAAAAAATATGTATGTATGGGCTAGAAGGGGATCAAACCTGGCCAAAATTCAAAATCTTATCGGATTGGCTTGTAACCTGTCACTCGGGGGTTTTTGGATTCGCTGATTACGAATCTGGAGCTCGAAACTATTAATCTAGCATTTCAGGGTACTATTTTTCTATATATATATATAGGGAAAATGGAAAGTTTGAAGAGCTCGAGACCGTTTAAAACCAATTATGAACCACTAAAAGTAAACTAAAGTATATAGCATAGAATTAGAAATAAAATTATAAAAAAAGCATTATGACCCTAAGCTTATTCTAGATTCTAGACTCTAAGACCAGTAAAGTAGTGATGCACAACTGCCTGACTGCCAGCGTCGCAAAAGTTCGGTAGCTGCGCATACACGACTTGTACGTGAAAACCGAATGGCTCCGTTTGGCTCACGTGTGCACCACTGATCTAAAGCAATGTGTTATTGACTGTCGCAGTTACTGTTACAAATCTAAAAATTAGATGACTGAATAAAGCCTTCTCGGTGGTCTGAATATTTCAACAAGTACAACTTTTATCGTTATTATGCAATTTCTCATGCTTGACTTTTTTTTCATTTTTAAGGGTAAAACTTCTTGATACATTATTCTAAAAATTAAAAATTCAAATACTTCTATTTAACTACACATGAATCGAAAAAAAAATGATTTGAATCAAATTCAATACCTGAATTTGGACCACTTTTGACTGAACTCCGGCCACTGTAAAATTTTTACGCAAATTTCGACCCATTTAATTTTAGCATAATAAAGTGCAAGTTTAAAGCAGCTCAAATTTATGATGTTTCCATCATAGTTGCGCATATTTTCCATAAAAAAATGTATTAAAATGTTTGAAATTTTTATGAAAATTATATGATTTGTTCCAAATTTTGTTCAAAGTATGAAACTTTTATTTATATACATACATAGTTTAAGTTACAGAGTGAACAATGTATACAAAAAAAATTATAATTTTTTTTTACTATTTTACAAAATTCTACCTAATTGTTTTTTAAGTCGTGATAAGGTTTGCGTGGCGACAAGTGTACTACAATCTAAGTAGAAAGAAAATTTTAGAAAAAATCAGTCAAAGTGTAATATGTTACTTATCTCCTAAGCTGTTGACTTAAAACATCGAGTAACTCTCTTAATAGATAATGTGAATTTTATGATGCCTGTAAATAAAAGTAAGTAACCTATATTAAGGCTATAAAAAATCTAAATAAATATCAAATGCAAAAAAATCAGCCGACTTATAGACTGCAGCGATAAGCTTATTAAAAAATAAAATAAAATCTAGTCATAAAACGAAGCCCTTTTTAATCCCCTAATATAATATAATAAGAAGAAAGATCACATTGTAAAAGGGCAGCCAGTATGCAGTGTTATCTCTTCTACGGGTAAAAAATATATAAAATGTATATTTACAAATATGTATGTATGTAATTGTCTTGTGCAATTAGAAATAATTTAAGTTTCTTTTATCATACTCCTGACAGGCACGTTTTTTAACTTTTTAAGAATTTACTGAAAATTAAAAAATTTCTCAGCTAATATTATATTTTTCAGAATTAACTCTCATTCACAGAGCTTTCATGTGACACCCATATTGCAAAATTGTCAAATTTTTGCATGGCAACCCTATTAGTAAAATATTTTGAGCTTCCCCTTAAATAAATTTAAAATTGTTATGAAATATTAATTTTTTAGTTTATAAACTTATGTTTGGCAACCTGTTTAAATGCTTTAATTTCACTTTTTTTATTTTAAAAATTCTGATCTATATTTTTTTTGTTTTTAAATAAGGCTTAATAAGTCTAACAAAATATGCATATAGACACAGCAGCTCAAAAGTATATTTAACAAAAATAAATAAGAAAACAGGTATTTTTCATTTTTTATTTTTTCGCACATAAATTTTTCAATTTTATTCCAGTTTAAAAGTAAGTGTGGCTTTAAGCTAGGACAACGCTTCGTATGTGAATGTTTTGCTAAAAAAAATTTGGCTACTCTGACGGAAAGCTTTCAGTTTTTTCAAAATTGTAGAAAATTAAGAATTTATGATTAACCTGATAAAATAAATATTAGTACCAGAAGGGATAGGCTTTTAATTTTTACTTTAAGCATTTATTTTGAAAACTTTTCTCATCCTCCTTACAACTGGAAGTTTTAATTGCTTTTTGCAACTTAATGGCAACTCTGTTATCTTTTTCCCCATTTTTGAGATTTGGAAAAGAAAATATATATTTTCACATAAATACAACTTTTAAATTGTATGTAATTAAAATTACGTAGCAACCCTACAGACGTATAAAGAAAAGGTATTGCATTTCATAAAGAAAAGGTATTGCATTTAAAAATTAATTTAAAATATCTACTGAAAATATGTATATACGTTTAATTAACAAAACTTAAATTGTATTTAGAAACTATTCTATTTCTATTAAAAAATAGTATATGTCAACTCTGTTGAAAAGCTATAAGGTTCCGAAAAATTTATCAAGTGGCATAGAAGGAAAATAATAGGAAAAATAGTTGAAAATTTTGACTTAAATAAAATAAAATTTAGCACCCTGCACAGAAAAATTTTAATCTGTGCTGCGATAATCTGGTGAATTGCATTCAAAATGTTTGACATATTTTTAGTGGCAATTTTTGTTTTAAGCATAAATGGCAACCCTGTACAGTACTTTTAACATCTTCAAGCTAATAGGTATATGTAGTTTGTTTTTAAGTTTTTAAAAAGAAAAGTGTTTCCAAAAGAAAATGTTTGTTAAATTCAATACACATGGCAATCCTGCACAAAAGTTTCAAACAAGTACACGTTTTTGTACTGTTTAAATTTATTTTTTAATGAAAATGTACAACATATTTTAAAATGAAAACGTACGCTGAATTTAATGCAAATGGCAACCCTGGACATACATGTGTAAATTTTTGTAAATCTTAAAAAAAAATTCAATTGCTTTTTTCTATAAATTCTAAATTTTAAAAACAAACCCATAGAAAAAATTATTTTTGAATAAATGCATTTAAAAAGCTACATACATATGTATATATATTATTATTGTATATTAAAAAATAAGATTTATGATGAATTTGATAATATTTATGTTAATTGGAATACTATTTTGTAATTTGACACTTGCCAACCCTATATATAAATTTTTAAAAAAGCTTAAGCAAAATAGTGTCTATGATAGTTTTTTTTTTTAATTTCTAAAGTTTTAAAAAGAATTTTATGTTTAAAATTATGTGGCAACCCTTCTAAAAACGATTATTAAATAAACACATTATTTGAATAACTATATTGCAGCACTTTTATTTTAATCCGTCGGAAAATATATATGCACATACATACATATATTATCATAGTTTCACCGATAACGGTTGAAAAGGCTAAATATATTTCAACTAAAGGATATACTTAATAAATTCCTAAAAATACGCAAGAAATTGCTACTAAAACGAAAAACCCCGAACACAACTCACTCGATCGCAATTTTCACAACCGCCAAATGCACCAGGCGCGCAGGACGCGCAAGTAGGTGGCGCGCGCAACATGTTGCTCAGCGCTAGGTGCAACATGTTGCGTGGGTGGGTGGGTGGCGGGCCGTATACTTGTTGTGCGTTCATAATTTTAGTTTTTTGCCCATATCTTCTTTGTTTTTGAAGATATTTTGATGAAATTTTCAGCATATTTAAGAGAATGATTTTGGCTATTGAATAGTAGCATTTTAACTGCTCATTTCTCAGAGAAACTTCGATTTTTGTTGAGCTTTTATAAAGGAAACTTGGCCATCCAGCACTTTTAGCAGCCATAAATCGAACAAATTTGCAGCTACCAACAAGAAAAATTACTGTAATCATTGCGGCACAAACCCTTATGGTTTTTTGTTATACCATTAAAAAGTAGAGCGGATATTTCGAATTACACGTTCCTTTATTTCTCTGTGATATTGATTTATTTCTTAAACTAATACAATACATTAAAAAATAGTACGAGCTGAACGAACTCAGCTGAAATATACATACACATATGACGTTTTACTTAGATATTTTGCTTTTTTAAATTTGCTCACAAATATTTTTTTTTCAACTTATTTACAAAAGAACTACATGTACGCGGTATATGGCCTGCGACGCAAATACACTGGCGGCAGAAATAGTAGACTCTTCGTACTTTTAAGAGTTTTGGCTATATTTCTTTAATTTATTTTATGTTTAATATGTTTTTATAAAAGACTAGGTAGTTATACAACAAAAATCATATAAATCCCGTTTTCAAGCTCTATACAAAAATTATAAAAATTCGAGGGGATTTTATAAAAAAAATATTAAACATAACGTAAACCATGGGAATATAGCCAAAACTCTTCAAAGTAAGGCGAGTCTATTATTTCTGCCGCCATTGTATGTATGTTTACATATATGTTGTACGTAGATATACCACATATGTATAAATGTGTGCGCACATACTATGTACATATGTATATAAGAAGCCAAATTCCAGCGATAATTGTTTATACTTAACTGTTACAAATAGATACATATCTACATACATACGTACGCATGTATGAATTTGTTGTATAAGAAAGAACAGCGTTACTATTAAAACATTGGTTTTTACATATACACTGTTGCGTTAATAAATTTTTTTTTTTTTGTAATAATTTTGTATGCTTGCTCTTAGCATATGTTAATAAAAGTAATAAAAATAACAAAAACAAAAACAAAGTGCAAAACAATTTTATCAAACACATACATACATACAGATGCGATCAACTACATAATTAGCACCGAATTTCAAAAGATATTGCTTGCAACTTATGCTTATTTATTTACTTTTAATAATTTTCATCAAAATTTCAAAATTTTTAATTAGAATATTTAGAAAATTTTCGGGTATGCAGTTGTGTAGTCCCTTCAATTTTAGTTTAATAAAGTGCAAGTTTCAAGTCGATAAACATTACCGTTGATTTTTTAGAAGTTTATTTGGGGAGGGTATTGCGCGTTTTCTTCCATATAACGCATATCAAAATCTTCTACAACACCCACAAAATTTTCAAAAATCAACTCCAGGACCTAGCTACTTCAAATTCGCATTTTATTAGACTAAAATGGAATGGGTTAAAAAACTGCATAACTGAAAATTTTTTGAAGTATTATTTTTTTTCAAATTTGTATAAGCTTTGAAACTTTTATTAATGTGGTTTCTGTTATAGATTCAAATTTGTATAAGCTTTGAAACTTTTATTAATGTGGTTTCTGTTATAGATAGAATTATATTTCAAATGAAAATTATTAAAAATAAATAAATAAGCATAAATTGCAAACAATGTATGTATTTTGAATTTCGGTGCTAATTAGGTGATCGCATCTGTATATAGATATCAAACATTTTTTGTAAAAAGACTGACGCTACATAGATTCACCTAATTGCTTTAAAACTTAAAAAACTAAATTTAAAAAAAAAAAAACTTTTAAATAGAATTTAGTTTTATAGGTAAAAAATATATAAAGAAATGTTTTTGTGTAAAAATAATTACATATATTAAAATTTATGTATGTATATACATATATATGTATATACCTTATAAAAAAATTAAGAATCAGTTGAGAATTGCGGAAATTAAGGCAGTGGGGTGACAATGCTTTAACAATAAAATATGGCAAAAGACGACGAGATGAGAGGAGACGATCATTGCACATTGAATCTACTTTTTGTTTTTTTTTTTTTAGTTTCGAACAAATATTGAAACTCATAATTTCTTTTAATTTTAAGAAAATTTAGAACTCAATTTATTTTTAATGAAAGAAATTCGCTTTTAAATTGAAAGCAAACATCTTTCATTCAAGCTGTGCCGTATCACTTAAGTGCTTTTGTAAACATGGAACTGATTTTAATTTAGATTTTTTTAATTTACAATATCAAATTTGTTAATTAGTATTCTTATAGTTTAAAAAATGCGTTTAAATATAGAAAAAAAGTTGTTGTCAAGCAGAGCCATTTTTTGAGGCTTGCTTTTTTTAGTTTTTTTTATTAATATTGTTTACGGTGCACTAACAGACTTTTGCGGTAATTTGGTAAATAAATTTTAAATATTTTTAGCATACTTTGCATACATATGTATGTATTCATTAGTTTTTTATTTCATTATTAATTTTTTTACTTTTCTATATATTTTTGTTATTGACCGACATCAAAAAAGGAGGTCATCGGAATAATTTCTTACATATGTTTTCGATAATTCTTTTTTTATCGGAAAGCTGACACCTCATGAGGCGTCCCATACTAATTTGGTTTGGTTCCGATCACTGGTTCATGAAGAAAGTAACGGTACTTCTAAATTTGTATACGATCATTGAAGTCGGGTTTTTTTTTTGTTGAAAAACTACTTGTTTAGTAAATTAACTTAAAAGTAAGTTTTTTTTATTATTTGGTGTAGTTTTTAATGCATTTACAAGCTTGTAATTCATTTTTCACTAGTTATATTGTTTAATTTTTTTTTATTTTTTTAACAGTTACATATGTAAGTATTTTTGTTTTATTATTTATATCCTTATTTTAATTTAATTTATTTTTACTTATTTTACTTGATGTTAAATTATTATTTATGCTTTTTTATGTCATCGCATAATTTATCCCCGACCAAATTTCGACTTTAACACTTTAGTCAATAGGCTTGTAAAAAGCGTAAAACATAAAAATTATACAACAAAAAATATTTTAGCAGTCGAAAATGTAAGTAAGGCAATTAAATTTAAACCGATAACTTTTTATTTTTTTTTGCATTCCGTTATAAAAAAACGACTATCTACGCCACTTTATTTATTTATAATTTATTTTTATTTTTTCTGTTTTTTTTTTTGTTTTTTAATTTATTTGCACCCTCAATTTTGACAGCTCTCTTATCTTCAAAAAAATTTTTGTTTCGTTAGTACCAAATGTTGTGATAAAATTGATTGATTTCCCGGAAATCTACATCGAAAATCAGTTTCTGATTCGCACAGCTCTTGTTGCCTGGCACTTGTTCGCCCAAAACCATTTTTTTGTTCACAACTCAAAATCGTTGGACGATTAAGTTTTAAATATGCACTATTTACAATAATAGCTGAATAACTGTTGTTTTTTCCAAATTTTTAAGCACTTTTTAACGTCGTTTTCACTTCCGTTGCCATTTATTGCTGCAATATTCATCCCTCTTGCTTCTAGTCTTATTAGCTGTATTTTAAACACCAACAATTCTCAACGCAAGTTTCTTAAATACAAAAACAAACCCAAGTATGGTACTCAGGAGCTACAATGCTTATAACACTGGTGTGCAGACATACATATGTGCATACTACATACGTTTCCTTTCACCAAAGCACATATGGAAGTATGTACATATGTTTGTCGTGGTCAGCGAACAACATCATAGCAATATTAAATGGAAATAATTTGTTGGTTAGGTAGAGAATTTGAACTTTTTTTGTTAATGTTTTGTTATTGGGTAACAAATCAGAATGCACGCAATAGCTGCACGCCCACCAGCCTTTGCCCTCACACTTACTCGAAATATTCGCTAGCCACTTGCCCAGCAGGCCATCACTGTTCGCTGGCACACTCCGTTTCGTCGCTCCCATCTAAGCCGGCGCTGCTGAATTTAGCTATCCGCACCAATAAACCTCTGCAACTTCAAAGCTATTGCCCAAGCCACCTGCTACTACAGGCAAGCTACAAGAAACTACAGCCTTTTCTCCAGCTGATTCAACATTGCTGTCGGTTCCTTGTGGTTGGCCGTCAATTGCAGCTGTGCTGTGTCAGCCTGCTGTAGTTGTAGCTGCTGCTGGTGTTGCTGCGGCGGCAGTTGTAGTTGCTGCAGCGGCAGCTGTTGATATTGTGGTGCTCGTGTTGTCGTTTCGACGCTAGTCAATGCATATTGGTGCTGCTGCTTATGCTGCAAATGCACGTCGTATTCGTTCCTGATGTTGATTAGCTGCTCAGCCTGCCGCTGGTGCTCCACAAAGATGGCATCTAGTTTGTGATTGAAGGCTTGTGGCACCGGTTTTGGCAGCAGGCGTGCATGCTGTTGGCACAAAGTACGCGCATTCTTCTGTATGCTCTGCAGCGACTGATCGATGTTCTCCAGCGAGTTGCTGATGACCGCGTGTATTTCTGCGGGCTTCGCAATGACTGTGGTTGGCAACATTTCGGGTGAGTTTGCTGCCATGACGCTTGGACAACGCTTTGCTGGGCTGACACTATCTTCGAAAACGATGCTGCTGTTAATGGTTGTGCTAGTCGAGGCAGCACCAGCGGCTGCGGCGATAGATGCCGCTGGACGCAAACGCTTCAAAACAGATGTGTGTGATTGCTGTTGTGGCACAACCTTACCACCGTTGAAATTAGAGTCAGCCGATGTCGTATGCTCATTCGATGTTTTTGCTTGCGACGCCACAGTCAGACGCTGCTCGAGCACACTAACCGCCAATTGTGGCGACGAAAGAGGGGCACTCGTACTTGCTTGTGTATTTAGCTGCAGCACACTCGGCCGTTGCGTGCTGTTCGCCGCCGTGGTCGCCGTATTGGAGTGGATGGAATTGGGAGGCACGGCGCCCATGCTGTCGCCAAAGTCGTCGCCTAAGTCAATGCTACTGGCCGGTGATAGCGACAAATCGCTGCTGGTGACGCTACGCGGACTTTTCATGTGACTGAGATTGTGTTGCAAATTTCTAGCCGCTGTCACATTCACAACCGACACTGACTGTGAAATTGAGTTCTTAACCGAGGCGGGTTCGGGCGGCACGAGAGACATCGGCGGCGTTCGAGCATACCGCACATTGTCAGCCTGCGTGTTGGTGTCTTCACCACAACCCGTTCCATTGCCGTTGTCGTGTCGCGGCTGTAAATTATCGATTAAATAAAGTACGATGCGCTCCAGTTGTTGGGGATTCTCGGCAGCGGGTGCATCCAGCAGTGAATTGCTTGGTATCTTTGTTTTAATTATTGTTGAGAATTTATTTTTCATCTCCTGCAGGCGGCGACGGCCCTCCTCCTCGTCCAGAAGCGTGTTGACGCAAACGAAAGAGGTGACATTGCGAGATTTATCCGCAACATCGATGTAGCCCCTCGAGTGCAAGTAAATAAAGTGGCCGTTGCGTGTGAGTAGTCTATAATAGCTTTCGCCTTTATCCTCGTTATTATCGTACATCTGTCGTAGCGCCACAATAACCCAACGTACATCATCCTGATGCATGAAGGAGAAGGGACTGAGATTATAAACCTAGAAAGGAGAAAAGAAAATAGATTTAGTTAGTGCACATAAAAAATTAAAAAGCGAAACGATTTGAGTTTTTGGAAGAAACTAAGATATGTGCGTATACAAGTTATGTACTCCTTTGTTAGGCAACTTTGTGCTGAACGAATTTTTTGTGGTAAAAACACTTCCATACCACCTACATATAGACATCTACGTTAAAAGCGCTGTAACTAAAAACGCGCTGAAACTTAAGGTGTCTGAGAAGCTGCAAACAACTGGCAGGAACCATGCTTTCCCGACAAAAGAGACTGGTAACTTAATATCGTTCTAGGCTATAGTGAGGTCCCGATCCTCAGGGATTTCAAACCGCGAGAAAGGGATCTGAGTTAAGATGCTAAGGGAAGTTTAGACAGTTTGGGAAAAAGCACATGTGGCCTGCTAGGATTTGCCATTAAATTAGTATAGTTTAAATTAGTATAGTTTAAAACAAGGAGGACAGTCTTGCGAAATTCTCTCTTTGGCATCACAATGAACACCTGCGGCCTCCGAGGGAGCTATTTAACTTGAGCTGCCCGTCTAACCTAACGCGTACAACAACCAAAACTGAACTTTAAACTACGTTAACTATAAGATTGCACATTTTTAAATTTAACAAACTTATTGATTCAAATTATTGTTGACAAAAATGCAACCGTATGCCACAATCTTGCTTGCAAATTCTTGCTGGGAAAATTTTCGCCAGCATGAATTTGCAACTTCCCCTCCAAATGAAATGTCAAAAGTGTGCTCTCTCCTTGACAGTTTTGCAAGTTTTTTGTCCAAACGAACGCGATTTGTTGACAATTGGTACTAACTTGTACACGTTTTTTTGCACAGCGAACAGAACTACGGGTAATTAAGCGAGAAATCTGGCATCCATGGCAGACGAGCCTCTTTTATTATTAGATTACAATCCCTTTGTTTATTTATTTTTGCGTTTAATGCCAAAATTTGCCCAATATTACCAGCAGTTCTTAAATTTTGCTTATCACTGATAGTTCATCTGTAGAAAAACGGTATATTTGTACATTTGTAAATTTTATAATAGGTTATTAATGCATCTCTGCTGGAAAATGGTACTTCTAGTTAAAATAAAATTATACGAAGGCCATAATAAGCAAGAAAAATAAATAAATACTAGAGTGAAAGTTACTGTCGAAATTCGACAGTTTTTCTAGTTTTAGAAGCCTTGGAGAGGTTTTCTAACTTAACACGTAGCCATACTTATACGGTACAAATTAACTAACCGGAAAATCTTCTGCTAAAACGTAACAATTTATTTTCTTTATCTGAGAACGTCTTTGGAGGACTTCGGCAGGACTTGGCATTGACCCGATACATTCAAGTTTATCGATAAATTTCGATGATTTGATACATATCGATAGTTCGATGAATTTCAAGAACACTAAAATTCGATAACTCAACAAAATTCGTTAACTCGACCAATTTCGATAACTGTGAAATTCGATGGCTCGATAAATTTCGATAACTCAAAAATGTACAAACTTTGGACACCTTTATAAATATTTACTTTTGACATCTCCACATTTTTGGAAAACTATGTTAACATTTTGAAAACTCGCTACACTCTGTTAAGACGATTAAATTGGATAAGAAGTGATAAATCGATAAGCTTATATAACCTTGAAATTTCGATAAATGGATATATTTTGAAAATTCCATAAACTTTGCTTTGTTGAACCAACCAACTTCAGTAGATCAATAATTATCGATAAATCTGAAGTTGAAAGAAGTCCATGCATTACGACACCTCGATTTATTTAGTTAAGTCTATAAATAATGATAATTCAATAAATATCGATAACTTCATACATTTCCTTAACTTGACAAATTTCGTTAATCCCACACGTTTTTATAGCTCGATAACTATCCGTAAATTTGGACAGTTGGACAGTGGTAAGTTTCTGTGTCTATAAATTTCGACAACTCAGTAAACATTGATCAGTTTGAACGATTCGATACGTTGCGATAACTTACACCCCTATTGCGAATGTCGACTGGCAGTAGATAAACGACTATTAAGCGATTATCGATTAGCGATGCTATTGCGAGTGTCGCTTAGTCGCTCAATTAGCGACTGTGAATACTTTTTAATCGCTCATTCTTCTATTGCTGTTTTTTAGTCGTTGGAGTTTGCGTTTATAAAATTTACATAAGAAAGTGGTACTATAATGGATAAAAAGTAAGTCAATTGAACTGGAAGTTGTAAAAAATTGTGAAATATACATATGCATGTATGTGTCTGAATTACAGATCAAAAATTATAAGCAACAAAAGGCAACTTGCGCGGTTGTTCGTACTGATGCAGGAGAGTGAAGACATAGGCAAAGGAATTTCCGGAAAGAGTAGGGTAGGAAGCTCCGCTTCTATTGGAAAAGATACATATACAATATTTCTTGTGCATATAACTCCGGCTACGCCATCCACAGTGTTTTTGCGCAGAACCAACATCAAAACTTTATACAAAAAAACTGCATAATTTATTAATTGACTAGTGCCCGGAAATTTGAAATCTTTATTTTAAATTAAAGTTGAATTCTTTCAATACACTTGTTATGTTGTTATGTTAAAATTTTTAAACTCGGGTCACGCGTTTGGACACAAAAACCCAACATCATTGTACAAAAAACTTAACCGTACCGTATTTCTTAAACTTCCATAAAGTTTATTAATGAGGAAAACAGCTTTTCCTGCAAATCATGTAAAGCCTAAAAACTGTGAAGCATCGGGAACGCAACTTCTATTCATAAAACTCACACGTGTACATACACCTTCAAAGTCCAAGGGATCCGACGAATCTCGCAATTCCCTCCTTGCTTTAGCTAACTCTACTAATCTATTAGCTTCCGCATCATCTTCCTCATCACTAAACCATATTTCAACTGTGTCCATATTTTAAATTTTATAATAAAAGCAATTATTTTAAAAATGATGTAAATAAAACACTCAAGAAACAAATGTAAACAAACAAACAGCTGTTTACAATTCTGTCAACCATTCACAATAGTACAAATTTTTAGCGATCAAGTTACACAATAGCAAAATAAAAGATGATCGACTCGATCGACAAATTTCTATTCTACTGCCAGTCGACACTCGCAATAGGGGCCTTAATAAGCATGGATAAATTTCGATAATTATAAACTTCGATGATTCGATAAATTTCAGTAACCTTTATGGCTGATTTTATTTCGATTCCTATCTTTTAACCTAATTCTTATGTATTTCTCATTGTTTCCATTTTCGCCTTTATCTCAATTTTCGTCTTTATCTTCACTTTTGCCTTTTTTTGTCTTCATAGTTCTCACTTGTTTCTTCATCTTCATATTTATCTTTATTTCAAAGTTTAATTTCAAATACGAAGTAAAACAAAATGCGAAACAGCTTAAATTGAACAGGTTGCAAAAACAACCATACACAAATATGGAAATTTTTAAACGACGATTTTCAACCAATTTCGAAACTATAAAAACTCTCCTCATCTACAGAAAATGACCTTTCCAACGGCGTTTTTGGTTTTGAAATCGATAACTTTACCTTGGTCTTTGTCACATTCCATGTTCCGATTACTGTATCGATAACCCTGTTGATAACTGTGTCGATAAAAATACCGATAACAATATCCAAAAACATATAGAAAAATACATCGATTGTAAAATCGATTAATTTCTCGATAAATATAACAATCATCAGTATCGATTATTGTACATATCGTTAACAATATAAATGACTAAATCGATAACAAAATCAATTATTTCATCGATTATTATACCGATAACAATATCCATTATTATATCGATAACAATATCGATTATTATATTGATTATTATATCGATTACAATAGCGGTTATTTAATCAATAACAGTATCGATAACAATATCGATTATTTTATCGATAGCAATATCGATCTTCATCCTCATCCTTTTCTTCATATTTATCTTTATTTTTGCATATTCCTCTTCACCTTTACCTTAAAGTGTTTAAATTTACTTTGATCTTCGTTTTTGCCTGTACCTCTAGGCATCTTTGTTTTGGTTTTTATTCTCAAATCGCTGAGAACTATTTCCATGTGCATTATTCCCCTTGAATTTGACAATTTACTCCCAACCAACCAACTGCCGCTAAAGAAGTTTCACTTCATAAATTCAAGAAATGTTCTTACCCTTTTAGTTACCCTAATTCTTATGTATCTGTCATTGTCTCCACTTTCGTTTTTATCTTCACTTTTGCCTTCTTTTTTTGACTTCATCGTTATCATTTATTTCTTCATCATCATATTTATCATTATTTCAAAGCTTAATTTCAAATGTGTAGTGAAACAACAGGCGAAACATGTCAAATTGAACATGTTGCAGCAACATCTATACACAATTCGAAAATGTTTAAACGACGGTTTTGGCCGTAATTTTCAACCAATTGTGAACCCATAAAAACTCTGCTCATCTACGGAAAAATGCCTTTCCAACGGTGTTCTTGGTTTTGAACTCGGTTCTGTAGAATCGCCAAACGAACGGAGACAAAATTTATGTTAGCGTATTAATATATAGATATAAGTAAATAAAAAAATAAAATAAGATAAAAATGAACTTTGCATGTAATAAAAATTTCTAACAAAGCACTTTCTATGCTAATTTGATTTAAAGCTTTTAACATTGATATGAAAAATTAAAGGAAAAAATAAAAATAAATTGCAACACAGCTTTTATGACCCGAAGCTAAGCAAGCGCTAATAAAAAGTGTACAATTCAATTAGATAAACACTACTAAGTACATACTATCTATATGTAGTTGTATGTATGTAGATATGTGTCTGTATAAGTTTGTATGATGTACATATGTATGTATATACTCAGTTTACTTATTTAAAACAAAATAAAATAATAAACTAATTACGAAATAAATAGTTTCTGGAGTTGGGTTTATTAAAAATATCAACAAAAGAACTGAAACATATCGTCGCTTAAAGTACAAAACCGCGTATCAAGATAATGCAAAACCGGATATGCGAATTATATAAATTACTTTCTAGAGAGTAAAAACACTCATATTTCAAAATGGTTCTCTTTTTTATAAAGCAATTTCTGGCTATCGGCCGCTGTGGTGTAGTGGTAAGCAGTGCGCGCTTTCACTCATCAGCACCTGGGTTCAAGCCCTGGTCAGAGACACATCACAAAAAATATAGAAAAAGGTTTTTTCTTAACAGCGGTCGTCCCTCGGCAGGCAATGGCAAACCTCCGAGTGTATTTCTGCCATGAAAAAACAGCTTCTCATAAAAATACAATCGCCGTTCGGAGTCGGCGTAAAACTGTAGGTCCTTCCGCTTTGTGTGACAACATCAAGGCGCACGCCACAAGTCGGAGGAGAAGCTCGGCCAAACACTAGCATATGTGTAAGCGCCAATCTATTATTATTATTATTAATTTCTGGCTATTATATTTCAGGCCGAATGGATGGCGATTGAGTTAAGAGCTTGTGTGAGCAAATCCAATTTTTGGCAGCAAATGTCAGTTAAGCAGTTTTGCAGAATGACGATACGCGGTTTTATACTTTAAACGACGATATGTATATGTAGACAGTCTTTTAGACAGATGTAGGGGAACTTCGGGTATTGTGGTATAGGAGTGTACTGTGGTATAGTCGCCTATATTCAATTCAAGCAAGTCTACAACGTCTGTTCTTGCCTTAACATGTGACGACTAAAAAAAAACAACGCGGTTATAATACAGATATGAAGTCGCACAAAACATGGGATCCAAAAGTTTAAAGTTTTTTTAACCGCAAGAAATATCAACTTTATTTGTTAAAAAAAAAAATTATTTAGAAAGAAAAAACTGTTAATATTGCAAAAGTAAGTTTTGTATTTCGTTTGTCAAGTCTCGGATAAAAGAAAATTTATGTTTTGCAGATTTTGTATGAGTTTGTTTGGAAATTTGAAAATCGGTCGGCTGTGGTCGGTTAAGGTATTACAATACCACATTACCCCCTATAGGTAAATTTTTAGTTACTTCAACACCACTTTCATTCTAGATGCCAAAAATAGGCGAAATCGTTATCGTAATGTGGTGATACTGCAAAACGGTCTATGTACTAATGTACCCTTGACACTTGGATGGCCTCTTACTTGCACCGGACAAAACTATCCACATTTGCCAGATGAAGAGGAACGATTGACAGAAGCGATCAGATACGGATAACAGATCAATTACGCACCAGAGGTAATAAGTGACATTGCCCTCCAATTTTTTAACTAGGTATTTTTTGGGTTCGTTTAAATTTTTTTCTCAATAACTTTGTTATTTTTGAATATACAGTTGGTGTCAAATGTAAGTGTACACGTTGGTGTATTATAAAATTCACAATTATTTTCATGCAAAATTTTTTTCTTTAATTATTCATAAATATATAGTTCATTCTATAACATAAACACAAAATTTTTTCCTAATAAACAATCGTGGTACAAAACTCAATAAAAATATTGAAAAAAAAATAGTGATAAGCCACAATAACATTAACAAATACAAAATTATTTTATTTAGAATTTCTAGAAAACTTTAGGGTATGCAGTTTTGTAGCTCGTTCAATTTTAATAGTGCATATGCAAGTTTCAAGTCGCTAGAAATTACCGTTGACTTTTTAGAATCTTTTTTGTGGGGGGTGTTGCGCATTTTCTTCCATATAAAAATAGGTTTTGATCAGGCGTTACTAGAAATTCTGGATAAAAATTTTGAAATTTTGATGAAAATGGTTTGAATTTTTGTGAACTTTATATAAAGTGTGAAACTTGATTTATATGGTTTATATTATAGAATGCACTATATTTTCACAAATTAATGAAACAAATTTTGCACGAAAATAAATGTGAATGGTGGTTCAAACATGCATGAGAAAAGAAGTATTCCACCATTTTTTTTAATTTGGAAAGCAAAAAAATTTAGAGGCCGCTCAAAACGTTCAAAGTTTTCCATGTATTTTATGTGGAAAAAAAAACTTTTCCTAGAAATCGTATGTAATTCTTAACAATCAATATTTTTCGATTGAAAAACTCTGCCCCTCTGCCCCTATAATAATACCCGATTGTTCATTTAACTATTTTGCCATAGTAACTATAATATATAGGTCCGCCAAAAACCCCCAAAAAACCCAAAAATTCAAAGGAGGCGCCAATATAAAATAAGCAGTATTAAAAATGGTTAAATAAACAATTGGATATTATTATTGGTAGTCTCCCGAAGTGAACCAGGGTTTTCCGATCGAAATATATTGATTTTCAGGAATACCATACGATTTCTACGAAAAGTTTTTTTTCCACATAAAAAACATGGAACACTTTGAGCGCTTTGAGCGACCTCTAAATATTTTTTGGTTTCAAAATAAAAAATAGGGGTCTATTTTTTTCGACATAGTGGGTGAGAGCATAAAAATTCCGATTTTGCTCTTCTTGGACCACCCTAATGTACATACATACACGTAGCTACATATACATATGCACGTATGTACAAAAGTAGAATGGCCTTTTTAAAAACATTGACTTCTCAATGCAATCTTTTCTACATCTATTGTTTAATCATAACATAACATAATCATAATTAAAAGCAAAAAAATATGCGGCCACTTTCAGTCCAGGACTAGTACGGTTGCTTTATCAAATACTGAATGAAAACTTCGCCAAAGTTGAAAAACAGCGAAAAATGTTGCGATTGTTGAATAAATACATACAGATATCTTAAGTTTTGTAAATTAACATATACACTATTCAAAAGGTCTAAGTTTTTCGTTCGTAAACCGGTTAGACGGCACACTGATTGATAAGTAGTCAACTAAGTTACAGACTTTTAAGAGAGCAATGGTACGCAAACCCGGTTTTTTAACCATAAGTCAAGATTTTGAGGGAATAGGAGAAATTTGAAACATGGTTTTGAGTTGTACTCGACCAGATCTGAAATGTCCACTATGCTATCTTTACAGTTCAAAGCGCCTTCTATTTTCTCAAATATACGGAATCTCGCGGCTTATCTCGGGGATCCGAAAAATATTTTATTTTTTTTTGAAACAGTCTACTATGTGCTTGGATTTCATTTATGATTGTTTAGCATCAGCACACTAATCTACATGCATACAGACTACGTAATAACAGTGTACTTATGTACATATGTATGCACATTAGGGTGGTACTTAAAAAATCAAATGAGCGATTTTTTCAGTCTCACCCCTTCAATTGGTAATACCACAGTCACACATACAAATTTTGGCTCCGATTGGAGACGGTTAAGGCGTGTCGTACAGGAGCCAAAGTTCAGATTCCTCTATAGCAACTCAAAGAATTCAAATTAGATTTTTTTGCCAACTCATACCCAAAATCGATACTACGTAGTCGAAGATATCAAATTCTGGTCCCGATTGGAGCCGGTTAAGACGAGTTCAAAGGGTAATCTGAATTTTGACCAACGCCTGCGCCACGCCTTAACCGACTCCAATCGGGACCAAAATTTATATGTGATATCTTCGACTATAGTAGCATCGACATAGGGGTTGAGGCTTAGGAAATCTGATATAAAAATTTCCTTCCTAAATTTAAGGACCACCCAAATGTACAGACATACATACATAACCTTGTGGTCAGCTGATTAAGTTAAGTGATACTTTAAGTGGCTATTTTTCTTTTGTCTATTTAATGTTTATAATTTTTTTAGAAAAGTCTAGCACATTACATAACCGGCACCTCATAAATCTACATTTCAAACTTCGTCCAAAAATTTAACTTTTAATTTAGAATTTTTTGAATTTGTGAATATCATCAGATCATATACGTCCCGTTATCCTTGAGCTGCTTGCTTCATAATAAAAAAAATTTACCGTTTTTTAACGTTTTCATGCAAGTTTGCGACCGTATCAATCCCTTGCGTCACGCTCAAATCGTCAGATTACTAAAATGCACACTTTTCAGCATGTAATTAATCCACCATTTCTTAATCTGACGCGCTCGAGTAAATCCACCTGTATTTTTTTTTTTTTTAATATTCAATCAGCTGCATCATGCGCGCGGCTCTATACAGATGGCTTAGATTTGGCAGAGGTACTCAAAAGAATGCAGGGTATCCCCATATGTTAATCTGACGCGTTCAAGTAATTCCCCGAATCCCGTCTTGGGCTCTCTTACTATTAACAACTCGCCTAAAAATTTTAATCTTTTTACTTAGAAAATTTTTATTCAACAATTTTTATTGAGCTTGAGGCCGTTTTTAATGTTGAATATAATTTGTATAAGGCCATAAAATAACAGAAATAGAAAATTTTTAGGGATGCAGTTTTATAGCCATTAAAATTTACTAAAATTTAATGGGCTATAAAACTGCACACCTAAAATTTTTCTAAAAATTCTAAATTAAAAGTTTAAAACTATTGGGTGGATTGTTAAAGTTTGTTGAATTTTTGTACTACGTTGAAATGTGAATTTATGTGGTGCGGGTTATGTAATGTGCTGGGCTTCTATAAAAAATAAATATAATAAACATTAAACAAACAAAATAAAAATAGCCCAAGCTGGTCAAAATGTCACTTAACTTAATTAGCTGACCACAACAGTATGTAGGTATGTATAGGTACATATATGTAGTTGCTTGGGCATACTCTCCACAGGGTTCACGGACTATTATTAAGAAAATTATTTTATTTACAAGCTCATGAATGATTTGGCAAAAAAAAACCTAATAAAAATATCGAAGTAGAAACACATGTACATACATACATATGCACATACATACCTACTATTTATGTACACTTATACCTAAAATCTTAGAGAAACTCATGCGCATAAAATAGTTCTACATAAATATTTACTTACAGACTATTTCTATTTCTAACATGTATAAAGCAAAATTTTTATAGCGCTGACGATATGCGGTATGTTGTAGTACACAACGTACACACATATTCACATGTGCATACATACAATGGTTGGTATGTAGTAAGTACCCAGTACGGAAAGAAACTAGTTAAAATATTGATGTTCAACC
Organism: Rhagoletis zephyria; assembly: GCF_001687245.7. Taxonomy (NCBI): domain Eukaryota; kingdom Metazoa; phylum Arthropoda; class Insecta; order Diptera; family Tephritidae; genus Rhagoletis; species Rhagoletis zephyria. The sequence goes on from NW_016157282.1 coordinate 129,651, forward strand.
AGTTTTTTACCCACCACAACTGTTGACTTTAACATGGCGATGTCCTAGGAAGCAGTCAATTATCCGGCTCTGCATTTGATTTTAACTACTTTAAAATGCATTTGGCTTAAATCACTTCAAAGTCAGTATGTTTCTTTTGCAGATGTCTTTTCAACCAATTTAAAATAACTTAGGCCCTTATTATGAGCTGCATTCGATTTTCGATCTTCGCTGGCTATCGAAGAACGAAGATCGAAAGTGAAATTCGTATTATGAGCTATGCAAGGTTGTCGAAATTTTCGTTGAGTATCGAATTTTCTGTCGAACAGAATTTTGCTTTCGATGGTGTAGCGAAGTGTTAGAAAATTGTGAAAAATGTATGATTTTGTATATGTTTTCTTACATTTTGGCGGCTAGACATTAATTTTAAACAATTTTTATTAATTTCATGCAGTTCTAACATCTTGAATACTAAACACAAGCTCGAAAGGCTGGTTTTACTTGTGAAAGAAAATCCCAATACTCTGTTGGCACGATCTCTGAGAACAAAATCGTAGCGCTGTTGATAGTTTTAAAATATTTTAAATAGATTTGGCTCACAAACGCCTCTTTAGATGGTCGGAACTTTTTAATGAATCTGTAGACAAATTTCTTAAATATATTTTATATCAAAATATATTCGAAAGACTAATAAACTTAAACTCTCTTAAACATTTGCTACTCCTGGCCAGTTTACTAAGCTCTCATCCTCTGACGAATCGTTGAACCAGAACTCGTTGTACTCATTTTACCACGTTTTTATAAACTTGCTTTCTTTTTTACTTCATTTTAATTAGAACAAATTTACATAAATATGTATAAGCACACTATTTAGTTTGCTCGATTTGTAAACAAAGCTTCTCAGCGGTGAAAAATATACTATTGTGAACAACCTAAACGAGCGAAATTCACAATAGCGCTATTCTTCATCGAATGAGTGCCATAATACCAAATGAAAATTCGTTCGCTCAGCACTTTCGACCACAGTCGAAAATCGAATGCAACTCATAATAGGGCCTTTAATATTAATTGGTGAAATAGGGTATTGCCCAAAGTTAGATGATTTTTCAACAAATATTGAATTATGTTTTTGCAAAAGTATTAAAAGTGTATTTTATCGCAAGAAGGTTGCTAGGTGATTATACATCAATTTAAAGCTAGTTACTACATAAGCAGAAATAATGGCCCCTATTATGAGTTGCATTCGATTTTCGACTGTGGTCGAAAGTGCTGAGCGAACGAATTTTCATTTGGTATTATGGCGCTCATTCGATGAAGAATAGCGCTATTGTGAATTTCGCTCGTTTAGGTTGTTCACAATAGTATATTTTTCACCGCTGAGAAGCTTTGTTTACAAATCGAGCAAACTAAATAGTGTGCTTATACATATTTATGTAAATTTGTTCTAATTAAAATGAAGTAAAAAAGAAAGCAAGTTTATAAAAACGTGGTAAAATGAGTACAACGAGTTCTGGTTCAACGATTCGTCGGAGGATGAGAGCTAAGTAAACTGGCCAGGAGTAGCAAATGTTTAAGAGAGTTTAAGTTTATTAGTCTTTCGAATATATTTTGATATAAAATATATTTAAGAAATTTGTCTACAGATTCATTAAAAAGTTCCGACCATCTAAAGAAGCGTTTGTGAGCCAAATCTATTTAAAATATTTTAAAACTATCAACAGCGCTACGATTTTGTTCTCAGAGATCGCGCCAACGGAGTATTGGGATTTTCTTTCACAAGTAAAACCAGCCTTTCGAGCTTGTGTTTAGTATTCACGATGTTAGAACTGCATGAAATTAATAAAAATTGTTTAAAATTAGTGTCTAGCCGCCAAAATGTAAGAAAACATATACAAAATCATACATTTTTAACAATTTTCTAACACTTCGCTACACCATCGAAAGTAAAATTCTGTTCGACAGAAAATTCGATACTCAACGAAAATTTCGACACGCTTGCATAGCTCATAATACGAATTTCACTTTCGATCTTCGATCTTCGATAGCCAGCGAAGATCGAAAATCGAATGCAGCTCATAATAAGGGCCAATTACTTTTTCTGAGGTAGTTGGTTGAGCTATGCCGTACTGGGTAGGTTCTCATAAGCTAGATAACGTACGCGTTGGGCTTTCGCAGGGGTTTCAACAGAGCGCTACACACACCCTTTTAACTGAATTTAACTAAATTAAGGGCGGTATTATCACTTGCGAAGCGAATGAATTTGGCGAAGCGAACGGTTTGGCGAAGCGAATGGATTGGCAGACGCAACTTAAATATGCATTGAGAGTGTTCTTTTTTAACAGCTTTTGGAAGTTCTTTGCATCGCGAAAACTTTGAATGCCTTCCCTGCCCTTAAATTCGCTCCGCCAAACCGTTCGCTTCGCCAAAATCATTCGCTTCGCAAGTGATAATACCACCCTAAGTGTAGGATAATGGTTTTCCTACATACATACATACATACAGTAATGTGAAAATTAATAGGCACACAACATTTTGACCAGTTTTGGCTATTTTTCCATTGTTTTTTTTAATGTTTTTACTATATTTTTAAATATAGCTCATTGTCTAACAAAAACCACATAAGTTCAAATTTCAAACTTTTTAGAAAAATTAGAAAATTTAACAAAATTTTTATTAATATTTTCTAAGTATGCGCCCATTAAATTCTAGCTTAAGAAAGTACAAGTTTCAAGTAGCTAAAAATTCGCATTGAGTTTTGATAATTTTTTCGCGGATAGTGTCATTATGATTCAAAATTCATACAAAATTTTTTCAATTTGACTTTATAGGATGATTCTTCTGAGAGCAATGTCAAATTCAATCACACTTTGTTGAATACATTTTGCTTGTACTTAAACCTTCTATAACCAAATAATAAACAGTAAACAGCCGCCAGTAAGCCGAAACTGGTCAAAATGTCGTATCCCTATTAATTTTCACATGACTGTATGTATGTACGTACCCCTATGTATATGTGCATACATATACATAACATATCTGTGCGTTTATGTTTATTAGTTATTTGTGATTTATTCTTTAAAATTGCGCATCTGGAATATTGAAAATTTAACGAGTTTTGACCGATTTGTTTTCATTTTTTGCCTCGACGCTAAATACTAACTGCTAACTACCCACTAGTGTGTAACAAAATTAGAATTTCGGTCATAAAAAATTAACGCCCGTCAGCCAGTGGGGCTGAAAGCGCTTTGCAAACCTGTTTGCGGCCATAAAAAATTAGCTTTATACTGTTTCTTAACATTGTTTTTAATGGAAACCTAAAAAACCGGAGTGTTTTTTCTTTTCTCAATTTTGTTATGTCGCTAAATTTGGTGGAATCGTTTGATTGCTTGATCGCTTGGTTGAATGGCAGTTCAATAAGCTTAGTGCGAATGCCTTCACCGCCGATGATGCGCTGAATAACAATTCCAAAATACGATATTTTATTATAAATGTGTTACTAATTCATCCTATGTATGTATGTATGTATGTAGGATTAGTCCAGTAAGTAAATTCGACAACGAAAAACGAATTGTTATGTAGCGTACTCATCTTGCAAATGTAAATAGTGAGCATGGACAAGCAAATATACAAGTCGGCTATTGTTTTCTACACTTCATAATGTACAATTACCAATTTATTTGCTTGTTTTCTTTTTTTTTTAGTTGCTTTGTTTGGTTTGCTTCTTGGCTTGTATGCCTTCATGTTTTCGGTTATTTTTGATTTGCCTTATTTCTTCTGTATAAATGTAAATATGTAGCATTTGAACGATAAGCTGCACTGTTTAGTAGATAGTTAAGTATATTTGCAATAATAAAGTAAATACATACAGACAGACATTTACACACAGATATCACTTATACGCCATACTCGCTCACTGATAAGACAAAACGCCAATCAAACAACCAAATATATGTACCTTTATGCATGTAATATGTATGTACCTAAATACAACTAGAATTCGATCGTTCGAACCTACCCGAAGTAATTTTATACTATTTGCATATATGTATGTATACAGGTACCTACAACCTTAAACCCAGCCTTTGCACTGTCCGCGTCCCTAATTTGTCTAATTAGCCATTACATCGCTGATATGGCTTGTGTGATTGCTCAGCTTACTATATGCACGCTTAGAATTAAACTTACCTCGTCTTTCATATAGCCCGCTACTAATCCTATACGTTGATCACTGTCTACAATGCGCCCATCGATTAAATGCCTCGTTTTATATTCCAATACGCCAGTGTCGTTTGACAGGCAATGTATTATCTTTGGTGATCGTATGATTCGTGCCATCGCTACAAGCACCACATCGTTGCCACTGATGCCGTGCATCGCTGCCTGTTGTATGACGTCGTGCTGCATCATATGCAGACCGGCGATGTCTCCATTGTTGCGCGTCCGCCGTATTAACTTCGATACAATAGGGAATGTGCCGGCGGAGCAGGAGTAGTCGCTCCGTCGAAAGCAACCGTCAAATTTCACTAACTCGTACTTGCGAGTCGCCTCTGACCGCGTACCCGCGCGCGCTAATCGTATTGCGAAAGTACGTCGATCGTTACGCAAGCGTCGATCAATGTCGCCCAAGTAGGCATCTGTGTGTTGCTGCGGGCTGTTGCTACGACAATGGGACTGCTCAGACGCCTGTTGTTGGTGATAGTCCTCCGCTGAGCATTCAGTTTCTAAAACTTCGTCTGCCTGATTGCCTGTTGGTGGCGGGTGATGTAGTTGATATTCATTACTGCTGCGGAATAACGCTTCCATATCACGTGGTATTAGCTGCTGTAACAGCCGCTCATGATCGTCTGGATGTGTAATGCTCAGTATGTTCTGTCCGTAGAGATCGGATTGACAATGGCCGAGTAGTTGCTCCACGCTTGTGGATATGACAACGATTTGGCCATGACAGGTTAATGTTATAAAAAAACTGTCAAGCAAGTGCGTGAGCGCATCTGTGAAATGTGGTTCATCGATGAGCGCTGGTACGTGGCCACCATTTTGCCTCCTCGGCGCCGACTTGCCAAATACATATTGGAGCCGTAAACCGTGCGTGGCGCGACGCAAAACACCGGTCTTGTCTAGCCGTCGAGTGGCATCCGCAACGTGCGGCACCATGGAGGCCAGCTCCTGTATACTTGCATTCAATTTGTCTCTGCGATGCTTCTCTGCTAAATTGCGAGCCTCCCGGCTGCTGGGGGTATTGCCACTCGCCCCACCATCCGAAACGATTTCCGCCTCTGCTGATGCCATATTTGTGGGCATGCTAGACATAGCCTTTATTCACCTGTTAATTACTTAATTTATTCTTTATGCGTTTTGTTTTCCTGTTTTTTAGTTATGGCTGCTGGAAGTCACACGCCATTCCTTCGCACTTTGTCTTACTCTGTTCTAAGCAATGTTCGTCGTCTTTTTTCTCAAGGTCTCACTTCTATGGCTCTGGCCCCACCGTCTTTCCGCAGAGCCCACTATACAATCTTTTTCGTTGTTTTCTTCTTAGCTTTTCTTTTTTTTCTACTTGGTTGCGTGTCGTTCTCACTTTTTCTACGTACTTCTCGCCAGCATGTTAATCAGTCACTACTATTAACTACTCAACTATTATTAGCCACACACAGAATCTTGATAATAGTTTTCACTGATTTTGTCACAAATTTGAGCCACTTTTCGCTTTTGCACTTCCACTTTTATCAATCACCCGAAATGGAAATTTTTTTGTTTTGTTATGCCTTCTTCTTGTTATAACAAAGTTGCGGTTGCAGTAGAAATGCAAATATCGGCATACTAGCCAAATGTAGGGAGACCCACATTAAAAATATAATGGTGGACATGTTTTGATGAAGAATTTAATAGCAAATTAAAACCATTCCTTATAACAAAGATAGAGAGTAGGTAATCAGTAAAAAATCGGTAAAAAGAAATAGTTAAAACAATCGTATTTCACCGTAGTTTTGGGTGCAGTTCAATAATTATAATAATTTGCAATCACCCTGTTTTGTTGATGTTACGTTTTCTGCTATTAGTTTGTATCAGCAACTTTATTACGATTTCCAAAATTGCAACTTTCTTCGAAAGTGCAATGAGCAAAAAAATTTGTGGAAAATGATTCATTTTAGCAGTAAAAACTGAGTTTTGACAGCTAAAATAGCTTAGCGCAATGTCGCGACCATCGCTCACATCTGCCGAGCCCAGTTCGCCCGTGCAAAAAGTATGGAAGCCAGAATGTAAGCAATTAAATTACTAGTCCCTGACCACATCTAATACTCTTCTTTGTTAGTGTATAAAATACAATTAGAAGCGCCTACGCCCAAACCCTTCCGCCGTACTCGTCCTTTGCCTTCGAATAATATCAACAATGAACCGCATTGTTATGGCACAGAATATTATGGTGTAATGGGCCATCTTGACGCAGAGCAGCTCTTGTCCAATAAGCCAGATGGCACATATCTACTGCGTCGAAGTCCAAATGCTGTAAACTATTTCACGTTGAGTGTGCGTTTCAATAATCGCACCAAGCATTTCAAGATTTACTACACGCGTGGTAAAGGTCATTATCTACAAGAGCAGTCCAAGCACTACGATACAATTCATGACCTGGTAGCCGATGGATTAGTCAATTTCTATATGCAATTACATGCTGCACCGATTATACTCCAAATCAATCAGCAGACCCGCCATTGTTATCAGCAGAGCCCCTATATGACGCTTAACCGGCGCAAGTTGAGAGCGCTTTCGCATGAGCTGGGCAAATCAATTGTCGCTGCGAAAGTTAATAGTGAAGCAGAACAGAATGCAAACTCTGAGATCAACGGCATCACGACGAGTAAAGCTCCAACGCAGAACAATGAAATATCTACAACAACAAAAGATTCAAATGACACAGCCGACACCATACTGCCGCTCGTTTATGAGAAGGCGCACACTTTCAAGGTGCACAATTTCAAAGGACTTAATTGGTGCGAGTTTTGCGCGAACTTCCTGTGGGGTTTCACCGCACAGGGCATGAAATGTGAGGCATGTGGGTTTATGGCACATTTCAAGTGCGCAGAGCTGGTGCCGTCTAAATGTGTGCCAGATATGAAGCGTATACGCGGCGTATTTGGCACCGATTTGACGACAGTGGTGCAGCTATACCAAAGCAGTATACCATTTGTGGTGCGGCGGTGTGTGGAAGAGGTCGAGGCGCGTGGCATGCTGCAGGAAGGTATTTATCGTGTCTCCGGATTTGCCGATGAAATAGATGCACTCAAGTTGGCTTTAGATCGCGATGGTGAGAAAACTGATATGTCGGAGGCGGCCTATGGCAATGTGAATGTAATAGCAGGCACGTTGAAGCTCTATTTACGCCTGCTGCCCGTGCCGCTTATCACATTCCAAGCGTATCCGAGCTTTATGCAAGCAGCAAGTAAGTAACTACTTAAAACACTATAAAGGACTAGTTTTATAAATATATATATATATATATATATATATATATCTATTTTAGGGAGCCCGAACACTGTCGAGCAGATAAGAAATATGAATGAAGCGGCCAAGCGCTTGCCGCCAGCTCATTATAGTTGCCTGAAATTCACGGCAGAGCATTTAAAGAGGTAGCGTGGGGTTATAGTTTGTAAAACATAAATTTATTTACACTCCTTTTTTATTGCAGAGTTGCTTCTCATTACGCGGCCAACAAAATGAATGAACACAACTTGGCCACGGTATTTGCGCCCACATTAATTGCTACTCCACAGCATATGACAAATTTAACGGAAGAGATTTTCATGCTATCTACGCTAATTGCAAACTGTGCAGATATTTTCATTTAGTCACCGAGTTCTATACACAGAAAAACCTTTGTAGGTCTAATATTAAGGGGAGGCGAATTGAGGGAAAGTGCAACCAGTGGCTCAAAGCAGGCAAAAGCTCAGATTTTAGACAAAAATTAGAAATTGAAATATTTCCTCTGATAATTTACTAATTCGTTTTAAGCAGCAGACACGAGTGTATGCCGTAAACACGAATTTATGATGAGAAATTAAGAAATTAGTTGTCGAATATTTAAAACAAATTTTACACATTCTAAAATTTCATACAACTTTTTTTTTATCTAAAACCAAAGTATTTTTTACGTAGTAATAATAAAAAACCAACTTATGATATGCATTTACAAACAAATGATGCCTTGTAATTAAAAATGGCAATTGTGCTAATCGTTTTGAATATTAAAAAACTATACGGTTCATTTGCACTTGATGGAATATTTTCGCATAAGACATTGGTATTCTCAGAAGCTTTTTACTAAAAATTTATGGTACATCGAGTATATCAAAAGAGTGCAGAAAAGTATGTAGAACATAGCTTAAACATTAAAGGCAGATAATACTCAGCAGTGAGCAATCGTTCATGGGCGGGGTTGACAAACAAAATAATATATGCATACATACATACATATTTACAAAAAATATGGTGTAGTATTTTGTTGTGGTATAACGCGCTCTGTTTCTGGCACTGCATTGAAAATACTAGTTGTTCGATCTTTGGCGGTTTTGAAATTCAAAATAGCAGCCACATTGCCGCAACGATAGCAATAATTTGGCGCCGACCACACCGTCACAAGCTTACTGTCGAACATATATTTAATACCCTCGTTGACGAGCTGATGCGCACGACAAATCAACTCCAAATTGTTGATATTCATAAAGTCTTTGGTAACCAGCTGACCAAAAAGCCAGCCTGCGCCGCGCGGACTCTGGCCCCTAAAATAAATGTGGATTTAACTTTCTCAGGTACCAGCTTGATATAATAGCTGTGCAGCTACTGCTCACCATAGATCCATATCCTCTGGATCCGACCAAACCAAATCACAGAAGGCGCCTTTGTAAGGAATCTCACCATTGCGATCTATTGTGCGTATCTGATCGAGTGTAATAATTTCCGGACTGAGACCACCATGTACACAAAGCACTTCCTCATCGATAATCTGAAATAGAGATGCATGAATTTGAATGTGTTAACTAGTTTAAATACAACAATTAAGTTACCGCAGCAATTGTCAGCAAATCAAATACTTTACAGCAGTACTTCCATGCATTAGCGTTTCCATACTTGGTGAAACACTCATCAAAAAACCCATATACTTTGGTAATTTGTCGGGACTCGTGATTACCACGCAATAGCGTTATGCGGTCAGGATAACGCGCCTGCATTATGTTAAAACAAAAAAGAGAAAATTTAATGGGCTGACTAGCAAAGACCCGTCATAGAGAGCTCACCTTCAGCGTCATTAGACGTGTCAGTGTTTCGAGACTGTAGTAGCCACGGTCGACAAAATCGCCCATGAAGATGTAGTTGGTATCAGGTATTTGACCACCTGTACGAAAGAGTTCTTCCAGATCGTAGAACTGCCCATGTATGTCACCACATACTGTGACAGGCGTGCTAACAGGCTGTATATTGGACTCCTCGAGCAAAATCTCACATACGATATCACAGAGTTTCTTTAAGTCATTCTCTGGCAAGTATTTACACTCCTTTACAGTTTCTATCCACTTGTCGAGATCTGACATTGTAACAACGTATTTTTATTGGTTAAGTGTGTGTCTATTTTGTTGAAAATTCGGCAAAAAACCACTTATTTTCACAAATTATGGGCGATTTTCCGCTGTTACAGTGTAAAATGTTGTTCTTGCTGGGTGGCGCAGTTGACAATCGGAAATGTCAATGCGTTGCAGTTGAGTGTGCTGCTTTTTGAGCGGAATACAATTCACAATAGTGTGGTGTATTAAGTGTGAAACTTTGTTGAGTTTGGTGAATTTAATTTTTTTTTTAGAGAAAACAAACGAATAAATCACGACTTTACTTTGATTTAGGAAGCGCTAGTTAGGGCGAATACATATAAGGTGATAGCGGGAGTACAAAAACAAAAATTTACATGTATTTTGTTTTTGCTTTTGCGATGTGAGTTGTCCAAATCTGTAAGTGTGCACCGCTTTGGATAAATTCGCTTCGGCGCTAGTGTTGTAACACCATCGGCTCCGTATTTTTTTTATTAAAATTAAGTGAAGCAAAATAAAAGAAGACAGATTATGTAAAATCAATTTAACTTAATTCATCCCCGATCTAAAATTGTAAGTATTATGTGTACATACCACATATGTATCTAGAAATACATTGTGGGTGTTCACACTTGAATGATTATCTGGTTATGTGGTTATTTTTTTATTCAGCTTACAGCAATAATATACCCTACAGAATACTAATTTTTAACCGGATACGTGTGAACACTTACATGTATTTCTAGCAAATAAAAATAACAAAACATGGAACATAACCCCGAAAAGTAAAATCGATGTTTGCTCATACATATGTTATGACCAGGCCTGGACCACGCCGACCGCGCAGTACCCTCGGAGTAACGTCATGTGTTCGTATACACGCAGTTGAAGTTAAAAATTAAGCGAAAATTAATAACTTATTCACAATGAATCGGTTAAAATTCAATACGCTAAATTACACTTAACTTTCCTTCGTGTATACGAACACGCGACACTACCCCGAGGCTACAGCGCAGTCGGCGTCGCCTAGGCCCGTTTATGACATTTAAAAACAGGCTATTTATAACTGATAAGAAATTCTAATAATTAAAGGAATTTTACAAAAATTACCAAAATATAATGGACCACTGCGCCAGCGAAAGTGAGACATAAAAGTGTGGTGAATTTCGACCAACCAGTCAATTTAAAAATAACTATCTAAAGAAGTCCAGTAAAAATGGTTATAGTTCGTTTGTAAGGTTATGCCAGGTTGCGCAAAAACACACATGCAAATTTATATATGATATATCTACATAAGCACTTTCCTTACCATACAATTGTACCGATCTTATCATACATATGTATGTATGTACTACTATGTATAATCATTGTTATTTATGTTTGGTTTAGCTTACTGATGATTATGACTTGCAAGAATTAAAAACAAAAATTTTGAAAAACAAACGTACACATGTGCATACATACAAACGCATGCACTTACTACATACATTTGTACCTATCATCAGTGATAAGCACCAAAAATCAAAAAAAAATCTTAACGTTTCGAGTATTGCAGAAGCGATACCTTGAGCAGAGGAGGACTGAATGAAGACAATTGTTACACATACATATGTACAGATGTAGTTATGTATATACATATGTGCTTAATATAACATAATATATACATGCATATATTTGTATTGTATGTACAAAAATTCGACATGCACTTGTGCTGACATATGTATGTATGTATGAGATGGGCGCTGGATATCGGGACCCGCGGTACCCACGGTATTGATTTCAAGTTGGCCGGAATGGGCGGTATCGGGAAGGTCTGTAGAAATTGTGCGGGCGGGACGGGATCAAAATCCGTTCCAGACACTCTCGATAGAACCGCAACCTCCGCAAATTCAGAAAATCTTCCTTAAGAACGATATGTGCAATATGCACTTTTTCATGTTTTATTGAGACGAAAACGTACAGCAAAGCAAAACAAAATAATCAGAAGATGCCTGAACTTTCATTATTTTTCTTTTTTAAATTTTTTACTTAATTTGTAATACATGTGAATTTTTCGTAGTGATAAAGATAAATTTCGGGACCCACGGGACCCGCAGTACAATGCTGAAAAACGTCGGGATGAGTGGGTTCAGGACTTAAATATTGAATTTCGAGATGGGCGGGATGGTATTAAATATTTAGTCACGTGCCCATCTCTAGTATGTATGTATGTATGTACATATGTATTCATGCATTTATAAATACCAATCTCTATACCTATAGTGAATGGCATAATGATAAGGTCACCACATATTGATAAGTTTTGACTTAGTTTTACTTTTAATTATTGTTAATTAATTTTTATAAAAATATAGTTAATTCTATAACAAAAACCATATACCTATGCGTATAAACCCAAGTTTCAATCTTTTTGCAATTTTTTTAAAAATTCATCCTATTTCCACCAAATTTTCACACTCTATTCAGAACTTTTAGAAAACTTTAGTATGCGGTTGTATAGCACATACAATTCTAGTAAATAAAGTGCAAGCAGGAAGTGACTGCACGCTACCGTTGATTTTCGGCACGGGCTAAGGTCTCTTATTTGACCTTTAATTTTTGAAATTCCTTTTCAAAAGTATTCTCAAACTAAAATCTTCTTAAATCTTAAACTGATGAACTAGTTCGAATTTGATTGTTCGAACAAATGGCAACCCCCTAAATAGAGGTCAGGAATAAATCCCTTTCAAACTCATTTCGATTTATACCCACCTTTTAATAATTCATCCAATTTGCGTGGTGGCAACCCTCCTATAGTTCAGCTAAGAAACAAAGCTTTTCAAAGTCATTTCAATTGATACTCAGTTTGTAATAATTGATTTATTTTTGTAAATAATTTGAATCTAATTTTTTAAAAGCTGGCAGCTCTTTTCTAAAAAGTAAAACCTTATTGCACATCTGGCACATCCACAGTCCAAGTAGTTTGACGCCTCATTTTTTGAAAATCGGAACGAACGGTGCGGATTTGATGGCAATTTAATTTTTCAACAGGTGGCAACTCTTTTCGAAAAACTAAAACCAGTTTGCACATCTACAGACCAAGCGCTTCAATTTGACATCTCATTTTTGAAAATCGGGCAAACGGTACAGATCTTTTATTCTGGACGAAAAATCCCTTCGCGTATATAGATTTCCAAAATAAATCAAATTTGGAAAAATTGTGAAGTTTGTATTTTTTTATCGTTGTAAACCATAAACAATTTATTCCGCAAACAACACTCGACCGTCGAAACAATGGTGGTCCACTTCACAAATTTTTACTCAGCTTCTACTGTTATTATTTGTGGAAAATTACGCAACTCAGAAGCAGTTACAAGGACGCATTTTAAAATCTATTAAGGCGATCTCAAATGTTCGAAATTAATCACAAAGTTCCTTGAGAAAGGTTTTGCTACACGTCCACGGCGTATGAGCAACATTCTGTTAAGCATTGCGTATTCATTGTTCCATCTCTTGCTACTTATGTACATATGTACAGTGCCGGCCACTTGAATAGCGCCGTCTTAAAAAAAAAATTACAATTCAATACTAGTGAACCGGCATGGTGTTAAAAGGCCAAAATTTAACTTAACTTTCTAAAAAGGTGACAACCCTATTAAAAAACCAAAGTAAATATTCGAAATGTTTCATCCAAATCCGTCCAGCAGTTTCTGAGTGAAGAGAGTTATTATTAGAGCGGATAAATTTCTTTTACTAAGCGTGTACAGCATAGATCGATTCTACGTGTAACTCTTAGCAAATTTGCCGAAGAAACCAGGAATCTAAAATGAAGTTGGAGTTTGTCATATTGCGAGAAGAGGTTTCTTTTCCTTACAATATTTATTGCTGTGGTGCCGTAAAGAAGTGCTTAAATTTTGTATAAAAACACATGCTATAACGGATGTTTTGGTATGACGAACCCATTTCCGGACTCATGTTTTTCTTAAAGCTTCTGCCAGAGTGCGCAACAGTGAAAATTTTTACATTTTTAAAACAAAAAAAAACGTTGATATATTTTCCTTTTCCTTGAATTTTTTTTCATACAATTAAAATTCAATACAAAATACATACATGCACATGCATGTCAAAAAAGGGACAGCGGAGACACAGCCGCTAAATTTAAACGTAGAATACGTGGTATGGCTAAGAGCACATCCAAGTAAAAAACGAAAGCACACAGTAAGAAAAAAATATCGATAACAAACGTGATAATAATATCGATAGCAAAATCGATAACAAAATCGATAACAACATCGATAACAAAATCGATAAAAATATCGAAAACCAAAATTGACAATATCAATAGCAAAATCGATAGCAAAATCAATAAAAATATCGAAAACAAAATCTATTACAAAATTTATAAAAATATCGATTAAAGTATCGATAACAAAATCGACAAAAAATATCGTTTATTATAGCCATAAGTTCCGAAAATATCGATAGCAAAATCAATAACAATATCGATAACAAAATCGATAAAAAACATCGATAACAAAACCGATAATATATCGATCATGATATCGATAAGTCCCGAGAATTCCGTAAATCTCTAAAATCCTGAAATAGTCCCCAGATTGAGTCTCTCTCAATATCCTTTTCTCTATAATTACCTTTATTTTAATCTTTCTTCCTCTATCTTCATCTTTACTTTTATCGGTATCCTCATCCTCATATTTTTCTTTATATTTATCTTCATTTTTACTTTTATGTTTATCATATTCTTCATCTACATATTCTTCTTCACCTTTGCCTTTTATAAATATTGCGCCACCTGTTATTCAAAAGCCGAAATACCTACACACACATATGTACATACTCTTTCTCTCCTTCTCTCACTTCCAGCGCATGCACGTGTTTGCAAAACGATGACGAAGTGATTTTGTATGGAAAATTATTTATGCTCATATATTTGAATCAAATAAACATACTTAGAAGATATCAACCAATACTTCCCACATACGAAATAGAAGGAAAAATCTTGAATTTTTGATTAAAGAAAAAAAAAGGAAAATCATTCGAGCGGTTTTCGAGCATTTTGGAAATAAAAAAAAATTTGAAAAATTTTTCAACTATTTTTTGCATCAAAATGCTCAATATTTGTTGATTTTATATAAGATTTGTACACGACAATATTTCTATTGCTCCCAAGAACCTATATCCCGAAAATGAAAGTTTAACCTGCAAATCATAAGTTGCTAGAGCACTTTAAAGTCTCAAAATTGACCCCAAAATAAGCGAATATTTACCGTTGTTTCTACGATAGAAACCGAATTGGTTACTTACAAAAATAAATCTGTCGATAGGTTTGGAATTATATCTTTGGAACGTCATACTTCCCTTTGAAATCGCTTCATTAGTTCGCTTGCAATAAGCGTTTTCGCAAAGCTCTAAAAATTACAACTACAACATTTAAGCATAGCCTCCATATCGAAACGTAAGACACATTCTACGTCGAAAAGATGTGTAATTACAGAGATCTCTAGTGTTTGTGAATGTGCTGAGGGAATTCTCCTTACCCAGGCTACAATGGGTTAATCTGGCAATGTGGATCACACAAAGACTCAGAGCCCTTTGTCATACCGTTCCTCGTTCCTTTAAAAACTATTTGGTACTCAATGAAAGAGTGGGTAGTATCTGCGGACATTTAGATTATCAAAGAAATAACTGCGAAGAGCTTTTGCTCTCCGTTAAGCTAATGACAGAGCAATGCATTCTCGTTCAAGCAACTACTACGGTAGAGCCATTCCTGTACGTGTCGAGTAGGCTGCGTGTATACGGACGGCAAGAGCCCATAGGTTAAATGGTAACTCGACACATGGGTTCCTATAGCCATCGTAACATAGAACCATCTGTCGTGCGATCGTCTACTGCAATACGGATAGGATTCTTCACGTATCATCCCAATGAAAAAAACTCACTATAAAACTTATTTTCGTTGAGTGATGGAATCGCAGAAAAAATGAGATCGCGATATCATCAACCAAGTATTTATTATATTTCAACTGCCAATTTCGAATAAATATATTTGCTGTTACCATAGTCCATTGGCAATAATTTAAACTTCCGCCGATAAATGATTTTGCCAAAACATTTTAAGACCACTTGAGTAACGTGTCATAAACATTAATAAGACGTCGTAAAATATGCACAACACAAATCGACTGGGCGATAGAATGGTGAACAAATTTAAAATTTTAATCTGTAAATTACTTATCGGATCGTAATAAATATCTCTGAGGGTAGTTAAATTGAAAAGTTTAATTTAATGCCAATTGACGATAGCATCAGTGAAGGAGAAGGGGCCTCATGAATAAAAACTAAGCAATTGCTTTTCTTAGAATTTCAGACCTTTTACGTAAATTTATCGGAATAAATCGGGCAAGAGGTCTGAGATCTTAAGAAAAAGCAATTGATTAGTTTTTATTCATAAGGACCATTGAGTCTTTAAAAACGGACCCACTTAAAACTGACTTTCTGGAATTTCCATAAATGAGAGTTGTTTGATTAAGGTAAATAATTATAATTAGTTGACTAAAATAGATGGCTGAGCTATTGGAAAATATTTACATTTATGTATGTATGTGTATTTATATACATACATATATATATTTTTACACAAAAGAAATATATTTTGAATTCCACATACATATTATGTACATTGGACTGCATCACCAAAAAAATAGTTGCGAAAAATATTAAGATTTGCGTGAGCTGGACCGATTTGAGAAACCCCCCAAAAATGGAGATTTTTATGAATAAAAATGGTTTGTTAAATGATTTTTTGGAAAAAAAACAAATCCCCTCAGATGACAAAACAGTTTAAGCTTAAAAAATCTATAAAAAAATATTAAAAATTTTTTTTTACGGAGTCCTAGTGAGATTTGTTGTTGCTGTCTTTTAACTTTTTTCAAAGATTTGTTTAAGAAGAACTAGTATAACTAGGCTAAAACTATACCGATATAGACTTGTGAGATATCAGTGGAAAGGTATTCTCGCACCCTTTTATTTCTTTGCAAAAAACTCATTAGCGTCTCTATCAAATACCAAAACATGACGCTCGGTTATTTTACCTTTCTCTTTCATGCCTTGAACGAGCTCACTTGCTCACGCACTCAAGAAATAAAAAGGGTGAGAAAATGCCTTTCCAATGCTACCTCATAAATCTAAATCGGTAAAATTTTGGCTGAGTTATTCAAGTTTTTCTAAACCAATCTTTGAAAGTATTTCAAATCAGCATTAAAAATCTTATTAGTATGGTTCCGTTGAAGGTTTTTTTTTAATATTTTTTTATGAAAATTTTTTAAGCTTAAGCTGTTTTGTCATCTGAGGTGATGTTTTTCAAAAAATACTTAAAAAAAACTATTTCTATTAAAAAAAAACTAGATTTTTGAATTGGTCAGGCACACGTAAAACTTAATATTTTTCCGAAATATTTTGGTGCAAACATTCAAATGTATTAGGTTTTACAATCCCAATGAAAAACCATTACCGATTTTCTTTTGTATGGAGAGTGATGCAGTCTAATGTACATAAATACTCGGTAGTAAATCTAGATTAGTTTATAGTATGGGGGATTAATTTTAGGCATATACTTATGTACATATGTACAAGTATTAGGCAGGTCCAAATTTTTTCCAGCGTGATGAAAAGTACGGTTGCGGACCCGTTAGGTGGCGCTGAAGTCGAGTTATTTAGAAAATCCGTATTTATTGTACTATCTGGTTGAAATTCATAAAGCGTTTTCATTTCATGAGAAGCATTGCTTCTACAAGCAATGACCCAAATAGGTGGCGCTGCAGTCGAAATATTTCGAAACCCCGTATGTCTGGTCTGCTTTGGGTCTATGCTTATGTTATACGCATCTACTTCTCAGATGGCGAAATGAAGGAAGGACGTATATCTTTACAGGGCTCCGGGGCACACCTGTATCAGGGGCAGTAAGGATGCCGATGCCTCTGCGCGTGCCCTGTCCTTAGCAGACTGTAAATTAGCTTTCTAGGAATATGCCTAATGTGGAAGCTGCCGCCAAAATAGAATAGAATAGGAACAAAGTGTTCCAGTTTGCCAAGAGGACTGCGATGATCTTCAACATTAGTCCTGATACCAAGTGGTTAGCTGTTTAATGTGGTCATAGTTTATCTCGTAACGCTGAGGACCTTAATGGTTTCTGCGTAGCCACGCCCATATATACATATGTATGTAGTATTGTGGTATTGAACAAGCTTAACTTTTTTAGTAATCGTTGTTATATTTCTTTTTTTTCTAAGATGGAAACCTCATTCTAGAGTATTTTCTTAAATATCTTTCAACGCTTTTAGTTCTAATGTAGAAATTTTAATAATCTGTTGGGCCTCTAAATAGTTTTTAGGTTGCAAATAGCTGGCAACCCTGTTTTAATTTATTATTTTTTTTTTAACACAAATCCAAAAAAAATATCGAGTTAGCAGAGACATTCCAAAAAGTTGAGTTTCCTCTCTATTTTTGGACCACACTAATGTACATATGTATGTATGTATATAACGACTATTTGTCGCCTACCAAACTAAATTTTATAGGAATACTAACTATTATCAGTAAAAGACGCAAATACGTAAGTACATATGTATGTACCTTCATACATACGAGTATTAGGTATACATACATACATATGTACATACATACTTAGTTGATAAGTGGAATGTGAGTGTATTAGGTAATTAGAAAAACAAAGTAATAAACCGCGATAGCGATTATTTTTAATTGATGTATTTTGGGTAAAAAAAAAACACTTTTAACCCCCCTTATCTCCAGACAGCACCCGAAAGTACCCCCCATTAAGCGCCTACGCACGTTCGCCTTGGATTGGTACGACAAGAATTTCTATTCTACAAGGACTTTTTAGCTGCTACTTTTCGAAATTTCTTTTCGGAAGTAGGATAAGAAATGCGTATGAAGGTTGTCGCGGCTATTGGTTTCAATTACGGATTATAAAGTTTCAAATTTTTCATAATATATGCAAGAATTTTTATTCTAATATTTTTTCGCCCATTTTGTATAAAAAAATGGTTCATTCAAATTCAAATTCCGCAAATTTTCGACTTTTTAATTAGATTTTTTAGAATTTTTTTTCGAGTATGCAGTTTTGCAGCCCATTAAATTCTACATAGTAAAAAAATACAAGTTCGGAGTTAGAGTTGATATTTTTTTTTTTTGAAGGGGTTTTGCATTTTCTCCATATAAAGTATTTTCGAAAAAAAAAAATTTTTTTATGGAAGAGACTGCGGGAAAAAAAAAAAATCAAAAAACAACGGGATTTCCTAGCTACTTAAAACTTGTACTTTATTATAATAAAATTGATTGGGCTACAAATCTGCATACTCAGAAAATATCTAAAACATCTGATACAAAAGTTGAAAACTTGCATGAAAATTTGCTGAATTTTTGCGGGTTTTGCACAAAGTTTAGGAATTATATGTTTTTTGTTGTAGAATGAACCATATTTTTTATACAAAATTGGCGGAAAAATATTAGAATAAAAATTGTTGCAAATATTGTGAAAAATTTGCTGTGCCAATACTTTGTTCCGGCAGTGTACATCGACAGTGGTGTCAACTGCGTTCCGATTACGACTACAGCTTTTTCAGCCGAGTACCTTTAAAATCGTTGGAACTAATTATGTAAATTAATTGAACAAACAAGTATTTACATACTTCTTTCATTAGTAAAACGCGGCAACCGGTGGCCACAATCCTGCTTGCAAATTCTTGCTGGCACGAATTCCCCTCCAAATGAAATGCCAAAATTGTGCTCTCTTCTTGCTAGTTTTACAAGTTTTTTGTCCAAACGAACATGCATATCTGCGTTCATATGGAATGGTAGCTTATGTCGAAAGGCTGGCTGTAGTATAATGCAGCATTCGCAGCATACGATGATTGCGAATGACTCACTAGCGCTCACTAGATTTGGCAAATAAACGTGAAAGAAATAGTTCCGATAGTAGCAAGTCAATAATGTTATTAGGTCTCATCGAAAAATTCCTTGTCGTTTAAAGAATAAAGGGAAATCCGCATTATACTAAAGCCAACTTCCCGACTTAAGCTACTATTCTGATTTTCAATATGAAATAATGATAGCCCTTTTTTATTTATGACTAAAAAAATCGATTGGTTTTTCCAACCACTTCTCATTTAATACGTCTATAAGAAGATCCCTTATCATATTTACAGTGTTTAAGTAATGAAATAAATTACATATGCACGTATGTATGTATGTATGTACATATATGCTTATATATAAGCACATACATATATGTGGATAAATACAGATGTACATATTTTGCAATCGCAGCTCTGTAGAGAAACGAACTAGTTCAGCACTGTATAGAACTACTGCTTTTTGTGAGAATACTGGGCAAGTGCGAAGTTTTGAATGTGAAATGCATAGAATATATATCGATATACATGTTCATAGACAATGTTAATTATTAATTAATACATATAATTTATTTGGTCATCGAAAGAGTAATCGATATATTATTGCCAAAAATAAATATAAAAAAAAAAAATTCAAAATAGATTTTTGTCCAAGAAACCATAGGTCTAAAATGAATTTCGAGCCAGCGATTTGGTAATACTGTTTATCGACATATTGTATGAAAAATGACATGTGTGACAGCATGCGATTTCATTTTCATACAGTGTTTAATACGTAAAATAAAAAAATAAATAAAAAAAAAAAAAATTCAAAATAGATTTTTGTCCAAGAAACCATAGGTCTAAAATGAATTTCGAGCCAGCGATTTGGTAATACTGTTTATCGACATATTGTATGAAAAATGACATGTGTGACAGCATGCGATTTCATTTTCATACAGTGTTTAATACGTAAAATAAAAAAATAAATAAATAAAAATAAAAAAAATTTTCAACGCTGAACATTTTCGGCTATTTAAAAATTTAAACTGCATTATGAGAAAGTCAAATTTCGTGGATTTTCGCAACAATATTGTCGGTTTTCTGAAAAAAAGCGTTGAAATCCAAAAAAAAAAAGTTCGGAAGCGCCCTCTGGCGGCTCTCAAAAGAAAAAATTAATTTTAAATTAATTCTAAAGGGACTACTTAAAGCCAAATTTGGAACAAGTTCACTTTTGAGACTCATCCAAAATTACAACCACGTGGCTGCTAATCTTCTCAGCACTCAAGTGAATGAAATCATCCGACGATCTGTTCAGAACTCGCATTCGAGTTGATTTCGTCGGAGTGATTGCATGAGGCCCGAGTACAGCGGCTGTCGCTACCATTTAGTAGTAGTTGAGTGCTGGATTTGCTTTAGTCAAGTGGTGCGGAAGCATGCTGAGCGCAAGATTGAATTGAGAAGTACTAATTTTTTATGTTTTTTTGCTTTCTAGCAACGTACGCCGCGTTCAGCTGGCAATCTCTTAGCACTTAGTTGCGCTCCACTTACGCTCCACAAGCCAACGCGCCCACTACTCAGTTGGTTAAATGAGCAAACAGCACTTGCAATAAATACTTGTGCCGCAGCTTTTAATCACAGTCACTGGAGAACTACTTATGCACACGTGCGCGGCATTTGTGAATTTATTAAGTTCAAGCGCAATTTGCTTAAATTAAAATATTGCTGATTACTTTGTATTACTGGCAGAAAAACAAAATTGCGAAACTATAATACTTTCTGCAAAAAAAAATAATAATATAGAAAACTAATCCACTCAAAAATACAAATCAAGAAATAAAAACTAAAAACATTTCAAAACTAATTTCATCAAAATTAAACGCCAAAGAATGGAAGTCTACACATCGGACAGCAGCGACACGGACTCGCGTGAGCAAAAAACACTCGATTACGGACGAATGAACCTCACCGAAATCACGCTGGACGACGATTTGCACGCAAAAAAGACGCTCAAAACACACAAGGACTTCGAAACGTTGCTGCTCAATCACAATCGGCTGCAACAGCTGCCGCCTTCCTTGATAAAATTCATCAATCTGAAAGTTTTGGATCTGAGCTCCAATTCTTTAACCCAGCTGCCGGAGGCTATTTGCAATTTGCAATTAGTCACATTGATCGCCAAAAATAATCAGCTCACAAATAAATCGCTACCCAAATCGTTTGTGATGCGCAATTCAGCCTTGAAGGAACTTAATTTGAGCGGCAATCAGCTGACGCACTTTCCCGAACAGGTGGTGGAGTTGAGACAGCTGCGCTACTTCTATGCGGGCGCGAATAAGATTACAGCAATTTCGAAGGATATATGGAAAATGCAAAGGTGAGTGGTAGGGATAGAGAGAGAAGAGAGGTATAGTGGAAGAGGCAGTGTGAGTGAGTGTGAGAGTAAACAATTTGTTTTGATTTTTTTTGTTAATGTTTGGTTTAAGAACTCACCACAGTTAAGTCAGCCAGCACAGCTAAGGGCATCTACTTTTTTGTTAGGTGCAAGTTTACATAAATGTGGTAATAAGCTGTGATTTATACGAACTATTGAGGTTAAGACTGAACTTCTACACCTAGTTTTGTGCTACATGTTTAAACTCTGTTTGAAATGGAGGAACCTGTAAGAGAGTTTTTCGATGCACGATTATGAGGTTTACATGGTTACGAGGCATTTACGCGTTTAGATGAATTGCCCTTATTATTTCTTTAACATTCTTAATTTTTGTTGAATTAAGAGTCTCGGAGACAAAATAAAATATATTTGAATAAATAAAATACGAACTTTTTACGGCCTTTTTTCTGCGTAATGAGCCCGAAATTTTTCTTCGGCCTACAAACAATATTTTTTATTACTAAAGCAAATGTTTTTTTTTAAAGACCGTTAAAACTCTGCAAATAAAAAAATAAGTATCTTTTCCAAGCACTTTGAACCTTTTGGCTTTACATAAGCTTAAAAACGTAAACATCAATTGGCATACATATAAACATATCGATAAAGCGCTGTCTGTATGTAGAAACAACTATGTACACACTTTTGTCCTATCGGCGATGACGGATATTTGTGAGTTGAATGCCGTCACTGACCCTTTCGGGCGAAGATTATCAGCACAAAAGCAAGTAAATATATACATGTATGCATGTATGTATGTATATTAGACAGTACCACCTTACAAGCAATCCAAAAGCAAGTTCACTGTACACCCCTGAGTTCCATGTATTTTCTGCAAGACATTTTTTTTTTTTTTGCTGAACCTAGGGGTAACCTTTTTATATTTTTCGATAACACCTGTTCAGTCGGTTTCAAATTTTTTCAAATAGTTCCACTGGAATAATTGAAATACTTATTTAGCAAAAGTTTATTGCTTTTTGGTGAGTTTTAATTTACTACTATTAGGGTGTTAGGTTAGCGTGATAACAATTGAGATGTGTTGTGTACGTACTATAATGGCGTGCATTGTGGTCAATGAACGTTGGAATAAAAAAAATTCTCCTTTCGACAAAAACATCAAGAAACAGTTTACATGAACACTGTCATCCGTGAGCACCGTTTAAGTTGAACCCTTTTTTTCAGCATTGACTATTCCTTAACGTGATAAAATTAGAAGTTTGACTCTCTGAGTTTGGGTACTCCCCTTACATTAAATAAAAAAATGGTTTGGTTTACAAAGTTTTGTTTTTTATATTTTTGTGTCACCGAACTAAGTTTTTCTCTTTCGCGGTGTGATTATGGCAAACAACTCCATTGTGTTTAATTAGTTCACGTTATCGCGTGTGCACTGTATCATACTTTAAAATTTGATTGTAAATGTCGCAGATATGACGAAAAATGTAAAAAGGCGACTCCTACGTTCGCAAATTGTCTCGAAAAAGTACAATAGATTTGAAATTGTACGCCAATCTTTTTTTCTGGTACGGTCTAATGTGCATATACATATTTATAAACATCAACAAGTATTTTTATATATGTAGATTTCCATATAATTGTGTGTAAATACAATGTGTAAAGATCTATTAAAAGCTGATAATCTATAACATTTGTGCTGTGGGTTTACAAAAATTATTGAAAAGCATGAAACAACAGAATAAAATAAAAAAAGGGAACAAGTAAAAAATTAAACACACAAAAATTAGGAAATAAAAACTGAAATAAATTCAAATAAAAAAAAATAAATAAAATGAATTAAGTAATATAAAATAAAAAAATATATTGAAAAGTTGTTGTTTCAAAAATAAGTTCAAAAAAGTAAAAAATAAAATGGAGTTTGGTAAATTGCTTAATGAATTTCAAATTAAAAAAAAGCGCAAATTAACGAAAAAATAAAGAAATTAATAAAAAAATAGAAGAAAACTTTCTTAAATTTGATAAAAAAAAAACTTAGTGCTTTCAAATTTAAAAACACAAAAAGCAAAAGTAACGAAAAAATGTTAGGTAAAATGAGTGCATTTAAAACGAAAAAATGTCAAGCGTTTCAATAACTGCTCATGAGTGAAAATTCCATAAATGATTAAAAAAAATAATAGCAAATTATTTTGCAAACATTGCAAAAATGCACCTAAAGTGCTGAACTCCTCGACATGCTCTGATTCGCAATTAGTCTGCTTCTTAGTGCGCGCTGCGCTGTAGCTTTGTGTGAATGAATGTAGATTAAGCTGATTTAATAGGTTTATTACTTTATTTTTCTTTCAAATACACTACTCTCCCGACAGACAACGGTCATATTGATTCCAATTAAAAAATATAAATTGAAATAAAATCAATATTTGCGAAATTCTTTGTTGATAATCAGGCAGCGAACAGCAGCCAGCAGTAGCTATCAGCTAACAGCTTAAAATTCTATGAACAATGATAACCTGTTTGTTTATTGTCTGTGTACGAAAAGTCAATAGCGGGCAACTTAGTTACAAACCTACATATGTACATACATATACTTAAATCAGTTTAATTAAACCGCACTTATGTATGTATGCGTAGGTAGTCAATAAATTAGAACAACAGCTGGCGTCATTAATTTAACTTTAAAATGCAAAATACTAAAATGCAACAACATAATAAATAAAATATCTATAAATAACAATAAAAAAACACAGTAAAATATGCAAATTTCCCCCACTCAAAATGATGCAAAATCGTTAATTTAATACTCGCTTATCTGCTGCCAAGCAAAACGACTCGCTTTTTTTCAACACAATTTACAGCATTTCGATTTCAACAATATTTCAAGTTCGTGTCAAGGGTTTGAACCTTGAGCACTACTTATTTGCTTACTTAAATTTTTCTTGTTTTGAAATAATTATGTTAATATTTATGTATAAGCATTTGTCTATACAAGCCTCTTTTTCCTTAAAAAAAGATTTTGCCACTGCTGTTGCCATGCGTTTAAATAATTAAAATTTTTAATTGAATGCCTTTTCTTATCAGCATTTTTTAATGCAATAGTCGCGAACGATGTGAAGTACGGATAAAACGAATAATCAATATTTTTGCTCAAAAACAATCTCTCAAAATGTACATATGTATGTACGTATGTAAATACGTAGTTATGTATGTTAGGGCGGGTCTATTTGTATGGAAGATTTTTTCAACTATGCGCGTATAGCACAGAAGCATTCTACGTCTACGTGGGTCTAAAATCAAAGTGACAAACTACGCGAGTTAGAAAGGCAAAAATCATGGGAGACACGTAGGAAGACGCCCAAAAACTTGAAAGATCTGGTAAACGCTGTTCCGGGACCGAACTCGTTCTTACAGCTGAGCGAAGAAGAGGTGAAGATAAAAAAAAAAACCCAACGGACGAAGATAAGAATAAGCAGCACACAGCGATTCCGATGTTCTCAAGTGCAGACGGCTAGCTATGATGCTATACGAGGGATGAGTCGAACCTGGAGTTGGTTCTAGGAAGTTATCATCGATGAACTGGTCTAAGCGCGAGAATAAACGCTGGCCTTTTCTAGAGTGTACTTTCGTCGACGATGGGCCACCTCTGGAAACCTTCGCAGAAAACGTTTCGACATCTTAGACGAAATGTAGGAAAAGTTTAGAAAACATTTTGAAAATAAGTTCAAAAAATTTTTGAACCACTCTAATGCATAGATATCGTACGGACACATGTGATTATCTTAAAATCGGAAACATCTATCATTATGACAGCTAAAAGAATAAGCCCCCCATATAAACATATCGCTAGCTTAGAGTAAAAAGTTGCTAACTACACATTTTGTGAAAACTGCTGCGGCTGACTACCACTCCGGTGCCTGGTCAAAATATGATTATAATTTTTAAGCAAGAAAATTTAAAAATGCATCGTTTCCAAAAAGATTAAGGCACATATTATATTTTCTTCCGTTTCAATTCAATAAACGACAAATTTACTCAGTACTACAAATGAGGTACCGAAAATTCGGTAGACCAAAGTATTACAAAATCCTTTAATTAACATCGAATTCCTCTCATTCGTATTGAGTTTAGCTGTGTATCAAGTATTGCAAAATAATTAAAGAAAATTGCTATAAGCAGTTCTTTTCCCACCTGTAGAAAAATAGACTTAGCAACTTTCCACTCTAAGATGGAGAGATGTGAACTATTTATTTAGCTCTTTTTATTAGTGCGTTGGCACTCAAAGATAGACTTTGCCTGGCGATAAGACCACAGCTGAGTAATCATAAATTAAACTATGTATGTACATACATTTTACAATAATAAGATCATAAATATGTACATACATATACTATGTATATGCATATATACATATAACTCTATTAACTAAACGACGACAGATGCTTTAGACATTTGAATGTATTAGGGCACGTTTCTAGGGTCAAATTTGGCGTTAAAAGACAAATATAAAAATTTGCACAACTGTGCGTATACGTAACGTCGAAGGCGGATGAAGCTTTGTTATTCATACATAGAACATACTAACATAGTACCGCATAATCTTCGAAAATATTCTTTATCGTGTGAGCGGTTGTTAAACTTATTATTTTATTGCGCAAAAGCACTTCAGAAGACTTTTCAATAATGCCCGCCTGAGCGAGAAAGTAGGCAGTTAAAAGCAATGCATTTCCCCACAGATTCGCTTGGTTAAAACACTTGAAGGATGTTTACAGAAAAGGATTTTAACTAAAATTTAATGCACAGCAGAACTGCGTACTCGAAACTGAGTAATTGATGGAAATCTCTTGAAGTTTTTGTGAACTTTGTACAGCCTTGGAAACTTTTATCTACACTGAGGGAAATAAAACTAGTAAAATCAAATAAAAAACGTATTTAAATGAAATGAAAACGTATTCAAAAGTATACACATTATTTAACTCAAATACGCCCATATTAAAGTAAGGCGTTAGTTTTGCACTTCACGGATGATTTTTCATTAAGATAAAAAAAAAAAAATTGGCGTGTTGCTTGCATTGGGATTTGAACCCTGAGCATCTGGAATCGGCTACAGCCAGACATGTAAATGTGCTTTCAAATGTTGAGTTTGAATCAACAAATAAACATGTGCAATATATGTTTGTATGTGTTCACACAATTCTCTCTCTCTGCTTTAACTCTGAGCATGATGCGTAGTAATGCAAATTATTTGATTTTATTAAGCGTTATTTTCACCTATTTTTTTAAAGAAAATTAATAAACAAACATAAGTTCCAAACAATCGGGCCTGAGCTGAATTAGGTCATCGTCAGTAAAAGTGACGATACAGCCATCGTAAGCCATTTTACTGATGCGCTGACGATCGTCGACGATGACGACATTCATCATAGGGCCTAATATCATTTTGAATTTGGTCATTATTTTGCACACAACTTTACATTTTTAGGAACATCTAATTTTGAGAAAATTTTTTCTTTTCTTCTTTAAAATTATTAAACAAAAAAAATAAATTAGATTTTTTTTCTTTGTTTTATTTTTAATTATTTGGTACTCAGTTTTTTACAAAAGAATTTGTTTGCCCATCTTTAGAGAAAAACATTTTCAGACTTATCATGAGTTTCATTTTCCCAGAGCCGGTTCACTTTTCACTTTTGATTTCCATGGTTTTACTATGGGCGAATGACAAATTTTCGGGTGAATTTTTCTTTCTGGCGAAACTCAGGATAAGGCAGATTTTAAATTAGAATGTCATTTTGATATTTTCCCTCCCTTCAAGCTTTCAAATAACAAGAATTTTGTATTTTTTTTTAGAAAAATTTTCAATACCTAGACTTCTGTTTCGTTTCTTCTGCACCGCTTTTTTTGCTTCAATTTATTCACTTTGAAATTGGTATATTTTAATTGCCACTTTAGCTGTGTGTATTTTTTTTTTATTGTGTTAAAATTATTTTGGGAATAATTTAATTATTTCTCAGAGCAATAAGCTTTACATTTAAAAAAAAAAAACTTTTTTCAAATGTATTTTATTAAATCCAAAATTTTTTAATTTAATTTTTTCTAATTTCTTTTGCAAACGAAAGTTATTTTCTTTTTCTACCGACTTTCGGTTTTTCATTATCACATAGAAAAATAAAAAAAACTGGAGAGCTAAACTTTTCTTAAATTTGTTGAAAAATTAAAATTCTTTTAATCTTTACAATAAATTTTGAAATTTTTTTTCGTCTCTAGCAGTCGAATTAATATTAAATAAATTGTTCCTTGAATTTTTTTTTAATATTTTTTAATCTAGTGATTTTTTTATAATTTGTAAGATATTTTTTTAGCGATATTTGTAAGAAATCAGAGTACTTTTTTAATTTTACCCAAGCAGTTTTTCTAACTTGCTTTTTATGATTCAACGTCTTCGCGTTTAAAAGGTATTCAGTAATGTATTTTTTTTAATTGGAAATATTTTTAATACTCCGTTTTTTATTTTTTAATTACATATAAAGTTAGCATCCCTCTTTAATAATTATTTGGAATAGTTAAGGTTGTTTTTATTATACATACAATTTTTGATTTGACCCTCCATTTTTTAAGCGCATTGCAGTTTTCTAACTCCTGCAAATAACTTCAAGTATTCTTTATCTTGTTTGATATTCGAAATAATAATTTTTACACGTTTTTTCCAATTCCAGCTTACAAGTACTCTCGCTAGGCGGCAATCTCATCAGTGATGTACCGGAAGCAGTGGGTTCCCTCAGCCAATTGCAGGCGCTCGTACTCTGTGATAATTTAATCGAGAAAATACCGACCAGCATTGCTCACTTGGAAAATCTGAAATCGCTGTTGTTGCACAAGAATCGGCTAAGACATTTACCCAAGGATATAATTGCTTTGAAAAATTTAACAGAGGTGAGCTCTGAAAGCTTTCCAAATAATTTCACATAATTTTACTCATACAAATACTCTCTTTGCGCTCTCTCTCCCCCGATCTCATAACAGCTGAGCTTGCGTGACAATCCGCTGGTGGTGCGCTTCGTACAGGACATCGCGATGAAGCCGCCCACGCTGATGGAATTCGCCGCACGCGTTGTAAAAGGAACCGGCATTGCCTATGGTCCGGGCATTGTGCCACGCACCGTCAACGATTACCTGCAAAGCGCCAATTGTTGCGTGAACCCCAAATGCAAGGGTGTCTTCTTCGACAATCGCGTTGAGCACATCAAATTCGTAGACTTCTGCGGCAAGTATCGTGTACCGCTGCTGCAATATCTCTGCTCCTCGAAGTGCATCGAACCGGAGCCGGAACGTCCACAGTCGAGCGGCGCGAGTGGCTATATGATGCGCAAGGTGCTGCTGGGTTGATGGGAGCAAGACTAGAAGCGGATCGCTTGCTGTTGATGGGGTTTAGATAAAATATACGCAATGGTCTAAATTGTCTCTGAGGTTATTAAAATGTTGTGCAAAAAAAAAAGAGAAAATAGTTGAAACAACTAGAAATTTGTTGCCATTTCGTGTGGACCTTTTTTTATTGGTTTTTTTTTTTTTTTTTTTTGCAAATATTTTTCGCCATGAGATTCGCAGTACTGTGAAAAATACGTAAATGTATAATGCTGAGCATTCTTATACATACATTTATACCAAAAAATAAGGATATTTGAAAATTTTTGTATTTATAAGAGATTATAAATAAAATTTGCATTGATTGCATAGAACTGAACAATATTTTCGGGAGCATTAATTGACAGGATTTAATAAAAAAAAATAATGAAGCATCAGGCTGAATCGCTTGAAGGGGCAGAAATAATAATTAAGGCTAAGCACATAGTGGAGCGGTGAGCGAAAACATCGCGCGAAGCATCGAAAGAGCAACGATTTGCTGAAACCATAACAACCATAATAATTTTAAATTTCGCGATTAAATTTTCTCATTTTATTCAAAATGTATTTATTTAAAAGAAAAAAAATTAAGACCTCATATATATATGAACATATTTATGGCCTTATTCATAAAAAATAAAATAGGTTTAAGGAGCTTCATAAATTTATGTTTTCATATATTTTTCAATTTATAAACCTGCCATTAATATTTAATGAAATGAAAAATGGAAAATAATTTGAAGAATTAATGCTACAATACTTTTTCATACATCTTAAAATTGGCCCCATGCTCTTTTACGCTATCTATGCTTTACTACTCACTATGTGCGCTCTCGAATTGATACATTCGCGCTTGCAATCGTCGCTTTGCTCGCCACTCCACTATGTTTTTAGCCTAAGGAAAAGCTAATACTAGGCTGTGTTTACACTTACTGACTAAGTACCAGGTTGACCGAGCTTTGCTCGAAGTGCATATATATTTTAAAGTTTTCAAGGTTTGGATATCAAATCCTGGTCTATCCAAATAGCTTTAAAAAAATATTTTGGAAATAAATAAAAAAAAAAATTGGATTTCAATATCTATTAAGTAAGCAAATTCCTCACTTGAAAATTTAGATGGCAACCCTATTTAAAAATACGCTGGAATTAATAGTACAAATCTTGAGCGTATATTCACTGTGTGCACATTAAAAAAAAATCCTGATTTAAACTAACAAAATAAAAATTTGTATTACATAGACGCGTGGTAACTCTGATCGAAAATATTTTCAGGCCAAAGTTCTCAACAATACCTTACATTTGATATCCATATTGCGAAGTTTAAGATAAATGGTGTAGAGTCGAAAATAAGTGGCAACCTTACACTATTATCCTAAGGGATAACACTTTGTATATACATATGTAGGGAAAGCATTGTTTATGAACCTTCTCTTGGTACCCATGAATAGTAATATTTGACCTTTTTTTTCTAAACAAAAGATTAAATAAATATGCGATTCAAAATAGGTGGTAATCCTATTAAAAATATTTTCAAATTCGATATTTTTAAAATACCTTCCATTTGATTGGGGCAGCCAGAAGATAGATTCATCTCAAACGTAAAAATGGGCGGTTCTCAGCCACGTCTTTACGTTTCATTTTCAAGTGGATATAACCAGCCTTAATGCGATTAAGGAACGACCTTTTAAGTTTTCTGTTACTTTGCCCCAAAGTAAAGATATATTTGGTGCTAAGATTTTTGGTAAGTGTATGGCGGACCTCCTATAATTTGTGGTGTGTATGTGGTGTGACCGCCATAGCGCATAGAATAAAGATCCAATGGTTAAGATAAGTAGTCCCCATTGTATGAATGGAGTAAAAGAACTCAATGTAGCTTAAAAAGGCTAAAGGGAAAAGAGCTTATTATCAGCAATGTTTACTGAGGTGCACAGGGTAAAAGCTTTCAGGCTAACTGTGGTTCCGACGGTCGCCATTAAGGGGATTCGAGTTAAAAACACCTAAAGGAAGAAAAGGGTAAACGACGCTCGCCTTATTTATTTAGAACTGTAATATTATCGTAATGGATTCTGAGCTTCAAAAATACAGAAGTCATGAAATGCATAGAAAACCATTTTTAATTTAAAATTTTTTTAAAAGAAAGCCAATTAAACATAGCAAATCGCAGGAGAAGCACTACATGGATAGTTGTTAACACAATTTTCTACCTAACCTCACATTAATTGAAACCCTATTTTGTTTTTTTTTTTGTTGCATATTTATTATTTTTACACATCTTCAACGCTTAACACATTTCCTTTCTGTTACTTCGATTTCCTGGTTTACGTTTTTTGCTGTTGTTTTTACCCTTATCAGTTAGATTGGTTTTATTTACTTAATTTTAGAGTTTTGAATATTTTCATATCAATATTTTTTTATATTTTTTGTAGACTTATTATGATTATTATTATTTTTTATGGTAATAATGTATTTGGAAATTTTATACATTTTATTATGAATTTATTTCTTTGTGTATTAACCGGCTTTGCATTTTTTTATTACATTTTTTTTTTGTAATTATGCATTTATATAATTAAATTATTTTTACTAAAGTGCTACACGCTTTTGTTTCTTGATAGGGACTGCCGCTATTTTTTCTTTAGACATTTTTTATTTAATAGTTTTTTGTTTTAATTTTACAGCTTTTGGTATTTTTGCATGTACATACATATTGCACACCCCTTTCAAGAGCGGCACACATCAAAAATCAGTTCCGGAACGTTAATACTTAACGCAATTAATACAAAAACGGGTATAACTGTAGTTTTCTAGTTAGCGAATATAACCATTAAGAATATTTGCATTAATTGAAGATAAATCCTAAGAATTGTTTTTTTTTTTTTTGAGTGAGTGTGCGATATACAAGTCAAAAAAAAAGAGGCAAACTCAAAAATCAGATCCGAAAATATAACTGCTTGTGGATCGTGCAGCTTTAACAGCAGTTTTTTAGTTAGAGAATATACTCACGAAAAAAATGTTTGCATTAATTGGAGATAAATCCTACGAATTGATTTATGCAAAAAATCTACCAAATGTTTTTTATTTGTGCCCCTTTTGAAAAAGGTGTGTGATATTATTTTGCATACATATGCATGCGTTTAATATGTATGTATATAATTTTTTTTTTTTTTTTTTTTATATAGTACGTACGCAAGATTTTTTTTTTTTTTTTTTGTTCGTAATTTAATATTTTTTTTTTAGTTTTACATATTTTGTATTTTTATGTACATATGTAAATATTTTTTTTAAACTGATGTTAATGCTGCTCTTAAGATTTTATTCTCATGTTCTTGTGCTATTGGTGTTACAATTTTCGAAAATTTTGAATTTTTTGTAATTTTGCTTATTATGAGTATATGCAATGTGTTTTAATAAATAGTACATTCAGTATTTTAAGTTTTTAATTTGTTTTTCTGTTTTTAACGTTAAGATAAAGTAAACAAGTTGCGGTAGTAGCCATTTATTTATAAATAGCAACAGCGTTGCATATTTTTTTTTTTAATATGTATTTTTGTTTTACAGCAAGAAATTTTAACTTCAATGGTAAATAACTCTTTTAGTGAAAACAAAGAGTGCATAATTTTAGGCATGAGATATACGTTTATGCCTTAAAAAAATGGTTTCAAATTCTGTCTGTTAATAATAGTTAATGTGAAATCGTGGTTGATAAGGAACTATGGCCGATTGTGTGAATATTTTCATTACATGTGATTTTTTTGACGGATGGAATCGTAATTATATACTCAATATACATTTGTTTACTACGTTTATATTTTTTCTTCCTTATTTGAAACATTAAACTACAAAACATGTACATATGTATACACGCTAATATTGCAGCTACAAATTTAAAAGAAATGATTCAATTTTTTGAATTATGGTTCTAAATTTTTACGTAGGTTCAAAAAATCGGGATTTTTCGATAGTAGTGAGTGTACTTAGGTTGCATTAAACTGGGAGGCAACATTCAGTATAATAGTGCGTTCACACATGTATGTAGATTATCTAAATTTTAGAGCAGATCACTCACTTCTACTACGTACTTCGCATTAGGCATATGTACATATGTGGTATGTACATTCGTACATATGTAACTAATAATGAGTTTTGAAAATATCTAGTTTAAAAATATCACTTTTTTTTATTTTGTCGCCTAGCCAATACAAAAGCTTAGAAAAAACATGGAAATAAACAACATAGGTTAAAGTTTTTCAATATGACAGATCTGAAAAACTTTATTAGATACTATTTTTGTGGAGAATACAGGAGAAAATCTAAAACTGCAATTGCATTACTTCCTGTAAACAACGCTGCAGTTTTTTCAGACAAGGGTTTCCAAAATTTTACTCAAATTTTCAAAGATGCATTCAAATTTTATAAATTTCATTAATTTTGGAAAATAAAGCACTACTAAAATGTATTATTTTCGTTTAATATTTTTTATTATAGCTAAACAGTTAGAGAATTTATATAATTCGATATCTCCCACTATTGCTCTTTTAATAAATTTATAATTTTTATATTATACCTTATTTCAATATTATTATTATTAATGTTTACAATTTCATTTATGTGATGTTTTAAAAAAGAAATTATATAGTAAACTTAAAGTCGTCGTGTGGAATAGAGCTAGATGTGATGTTATGGAATTATGTATTTATTATTTTGTTTGCATTTTTTACTGGATAATAGTTTTTTCTCCATATGAAATTAAAAATTAAGCTTAAAATGGGTTGTAGGGTTGTATATTTTATACTTCCTAAAAAAAAAAAAATATTGGTGAAGAAAATTATACATACATATATATATTTTTTTTAATTTTATTCAACAAAAGTCGCCAACAAATAAATTTTTCATTATCAGTTGTTGAGTAAGTGGCGCTTAATTAAGCTCTAGAATTCCTTCGTGAAACGAAAATGAGCATAAAGCATATAAAACGAGCAATACTAAAATACACTGAAAAACGTGAACGTGATTAGTAAGCCATTTATTTTATTGGACAAGATTTGGTACTCACTCGTCACGGGAAATTCCATACGAAATACTTTAGAAGTGGATTCTTGTAATGCAAACACATGAAATTCTAAGCGATTTTCAATTGAAGATGTTGGATTGTTTTGGGCACATGTGTCACTTGTTTAAAGATTTTTGAAGATCAAGAACTAGCTACTTCAAGAGTCTAATGTCTGGTTTAACAATTGCCCGGAACGGCATTTGGCTTGGAATTCGTGCTGCGCACTTTGACGTTATAATTTTTCACAAAACAAACCCAAGCCTCACGAACAATATTTTTGTATGAGCAAAAATTTGTGCACACTCAAAACATTTTAGACTCACGGAGTATAAAACCTTATGCTGCCTTTACACAGGTCGATTTTTGTCCTTCAACCCAAATCGACGGTGGCAATTCAACCGTAAAATGAAAGTGTTTTGGCTTGTCGATTACTCAGTCGATTTTCCAGTCGACAAAAATCGACCCATGTAAAGGCAGCTTTAGGCTTTGTTGCTTTTACCAACTTCCCAAAAATTAAAAACTGACTCGTGCTATTGTTTATACAACCGAAATCTATAACTGTTATGTTCCGTTTCCACGACAAAAGGGTCTACGACCCAGATTCATATCTGGCCAAGGACTGTCACTGCAGCATCATTCCCCAAAAGATATTGTTTTCGTTATTTGTAAATAATTTAGTATCTATATGAAAAATTATTCGAGTGAAGGATAAATTACTTTATTCGTTATTCGAATAATCAGTGAAAATAAAACAAGTAATATTCAAGATAAAACACTAAGGAAATAAAAAATCAAATCGTCGATCAGTGTGCTATAAGGGAATGAATGAATAAATATTATTTCAAATAACGAATAAAATCACGAATAAGCAATTTATTCTCGAATTAATCAATCGTGAATGAATTATTTGCAAATAATTAAATTATGGATAACATTTTATTCAAAATATTATCTAAATAACAATTTATTCGAATAAAGCTCACCGCTGGTTACTGCTGTGTTTATTGTTCCCACTACAGTAGGGTCTGCGTAACCGGAAGAACACAGATTCATTCTTGGCCAAGGATGGTTACTCTAGCAGCATTCCCCAAAGACTATTTGGAGGTTTTTTTCTGCTGTTACAACAACAACAGCCGTTATGTCTATGGTAAATACACAGTGTAATGAATATTTCACAGCCCTGTTCTGCAATCCGAATTCCAAATTCGAAACTCTCTAGCTCCAACTCAAGCTGTCGCAGTTTAATCTGGTTTTATTTTATTTTTATTTATTTTTATTTTTAATTATTTTCAATTTTAATTCGTTTACTTACATTTTTGGTTGTTCGCTAAAGTTTAAAATGTTCCTTTGATCACTTACATTTATATTTTTATTCGGATCGGATTGCAGAACAGGGCTGTTATAGTGAGCCTGTTGAGAATTACAGAATTGTGTAAGTGGTCTTCGTGATTTACAGAATCGACAATATACATATGTTCACAAAAGAAATGGTATGGGCGTCACAAAGTGTCTACGGTAATAACTGTTAATCAGAAAGTTAACCCTAAAAATATTTTTAATTGAAAATTTGCAATGAAAATAAATAAATAGGTATAAATTTTTTGCAGCGAACTCAATAAGATGCATAGATACTATATCCAAAGAACATAGAAAACTAGGAAGGTGCATAGTAGTAGGTCACGTTCCAACGTAACGCGGCTGGAAGTTCACCAATCGGCTGGTTGCCTTGAACAACAAACAACCAGCCGAGTGGTGCACTTCTATGTAGCTTCCCTGTTTTCTAAGTTCTTTGCTCTATATATCAAGCAGGTTCTGCAATTCAATTCCGAGTGAATTTCAACCCCATTCAAGTTGAATTCAAAGTGACTTTTGTTTGAAATTCACTCGGAAGTGAATTGCAGAACCTGTCAGTATGAGTTAAAAAATCGAATTTTACTCGTGTTTTGTTCTTAGCTATTCATGCCTATTACGATTAAGTATTAAGAATTAGATTCGTCAGAACAGCATCCGTAGGATACACGCCAATTCCGGTGCTAACGATCCCATTCACACGAATGTAATCCTTCACACTCGCTTGTTACGACAGTGCGAATCGAGCTCGATACGTGCGCATGACAACCGTCGGATACCGTAATAAGCATGATTATTTTTATTCAGGTGATTCTTTTAAACACGAAAAATTCACAAAACATGCAAGCATTTTTCATGCAAATTTTGACAGTTAAGCCAAAGTTTTGCGATTGTCGAGGAACTCGGGTGTTTTTCGAGCTTAAGGAACACCCTTCTTGTTTTTGTTTTTTTTTTTTGTTTTTTTTTGATTTATTTATACTATTGCACTATACGCTTCTTCAGCTCTCAGCGTTTGCTTTTTTGCCTTAAATCAAACATACCAAAGTTTATAGTTATTAATTAGATTTATTTATTTTGTTTTTATTTGTTGCATTTTTTTGTTTTTCAATTGTATTTAGAAATAAAATTAAACATGACCGCCTTGACTTAACGACTTACAAAAATGATGTTTACATGTAGCATAGCATACACAAGTTACATAAATAATAATTTTTTGTTTAATCATAAAAGTAATAATATTTATTTTATTAATAATCATAATAAAAACGGCAAACTAAATTTAAGTAATTAGTTTAATTGCATTTAATTATTTTATAAAGTATAAAGAACAACATAGTACATACATACTTAGTTAATGAAACTCGACAAACTTACCGCGAGCGATGTGAAATCTCCGTTTTTCTTTACTGCTTACATATTTTCTTTTTTATTTTATTTTTTATTTTTATTTAGTATATTTTCAAGTTTGCTTATAAAGTAATTAATAATAATTAAACTTCTTCAATGCTTCTCACTTTGCTGTAATGCTTCATATGCAGCTAATTTATTTATTTTTATTTTTTTTCCTAAAACAGGGTTTGCACATATTTTTCTGATTTTCTATTTAAATTTGTTCGCTGAACTGATGTTTGCATTTGGCGATAGTGCTTAGGCTGCACCGGTGGGGGCGGCGGCGGCCGGCAAGTGACACAACTTTGTGCCGGCGGCTCAAACACAGTGCTAAGCTTTTTGTTTTTGCTTTGAACTACATGCAATCAGTGAAATAAATTTATGATACACAAATAAATTTTCAAATCGCGTAATTTTGTATTTAAAATAATAAATGCGTTTGAAACGCTTGGCACACGCGCGCAACGTGATACAACGAAAACTAAACGTTTGGTGAATGTAAGTAGCGGCCGCGTTGCCAACAGCTTTTCAGCCTCTGTTCACATTTAGTGGCGTTGCCAATCGTTCGCTTGAGCAAGCGTTGCAGTAGCATTTCAAGCGCATTTGATTGATTGCATTTTTTACATACAACATGTATGAAATATGAATGTGTGTGATGGTAGTTTAAATTTTTACTGATTTTTGTTTTTATTTAGCGACTGTTGTTTTTTTTTTTTGCAGATTTTTCGTTTTGGATAATAAAGTTTTAGTTTGTAAACTTTGAATATGCTGTTAGTCCTTGCCACAGTGAGTTTGCGTACGGGTAGTGCAAAGTGCAACGGCATTGCTTCTTATTTTTCCCACATTCCGTTTGCGTTCTTTATGCTTGCCAACAAATACATATGTATTTTTTTGTTTCAAATATTTTTTTTTTTGCAATTTTTTCTGTTTTTTGTTTTTGTATATTAGTTATTATTTTTTTTTAGATTTAGATTTTTTTGATTACATTTCATTTTACCAGTAACTGCTAACTGCTGCTTCTCAATATATGCATGTATGGATGTATATATGGCTGCTTGCCGCACGCCACATAACCTCAAACTGCTGCATCTGCTTGAATTCTTCAACTAAGCTACTATTTTTTGCGCACTTCTATCATTTCATATCGTCAGCGCATCAGTATCGTCATTATAATTGTAATTTATTTTATTTTAATCATTTATCATCATCTATACAACGCAAATATATGATTTTTTTATGATTTATGCTACGTTTGCTTTTGTAATAATAAATTTAATAATATTTTTTGTTTAATATTTTATTTATATATTTTTTTTTTAATTATGTTGTTTTTAATGCATTTACCATTCTTTGTTGCTTATCAATAAGAATTTTTTTTTTATTAGTTTTCTTTCTTTTACTGCTTGCTATTGTTGTTTTCCTTTTCTTTTTGTTGCTTAACTTGTCGTATTTATGCAAACCTTTTTTTCTTCTTTTATTTACCTGTTGCTATTCACCTAACCTCACTTATGTTGTTTATACTTTCTGCTAAGGATAAAGTAAAAATAATATTGAAAATTAAATTTTCTGTTTTTTTGTTTTGTTGTTGTTGTATGTATCGCAAGTGGTTTCTTGCACATTTTAAACAGCTGCGAATTTTTAATGTATTTATTTATATTATTCTCTTACTTTTGCAATTATTTACTTTCAAAGTGTTTTACGTTTTAGCATTATTTTCTTTAATAATAATGAATTATTTATTATATAATATATAATTAATTATATGTTAGTTTTGTTTTCAATATTTTCCGTACTATATTTTTGTTAATTTTTTTTTTACTGTTATTTCTCTCTTACTCTCTCTTTACTCGTACACATTTTTATTTTTAACTTTTTATAGCATTTTTTTACTTTATTTTTAAATGTTTCCTTTTTTCTTTATTATTTAAATTTAATTATTCTTATTAGAATTAATAGGCCCTCCATATACTTCGATTACAGCTCGCTAACCCATTGTCGTCGCTGTCTGTTGCGGCTGCGTGCCGTTGCCGCCCCCGCTGTTATTGCTGGCGCCACCGTCGCCGCCATTCCCATCCCCAGCGTTCGATGCGACTTCGTCCGCGCCTGCCGCTGCCGCACCGCTACCGCTCGCCTGTTGCTGATTGCCACCATTGTTGCTATTGCCCGCATCACCGCTGCCTCCGCTCGCTTGCGCTGCTGAAGACGCTGCAGGCGCACCACCGCTCGCGGTATTGCCACCGACTGCTGCTGCTACTGAAGCGCTGGACGATGTGGTGGCCGCTGCTCCGGCGCCGCCGCTGCTGTTGGCGTTAGCCAAAGCGCTCGATTGTGTGCCTGCACGTCAAATATGGTATGGTTGTCGGTGGGTTGATGGTCAATTGGTGGTCAAATGATGTGGGTGGGTATGTGTGTCGCACGTGCGATGTGGTGAAATGCGAGGAAGGAAGGAGATAAATAACAATAAACATTTGATTAGTAAATTTTACATTTTGACTGTCGCACAGCACAAGTAGAGCGTAAAAATGGCAAGTAACTATCGATTTCGATAACTGTAAAGTGACATTTTGTTAATTGTTATAATATTTGTCGTATTTTAAACATGTATTTTACATATTGTTAAAAAGAGAGCGACTTGCATAAAAATGTTATGTAAAAAAAACGAGTTGTTAAAGTGCATGCAACACCGAAATAGCGCCCAACGCTAAAGGTGGGCATAAGAAGAAATATTTAAAATAAATCGAATAGTTAAAGAAATATATTTGAAAAAGAAAAAAAATATATATATATGCCAAAAGTATTTTCAGTTGGAAAATTAACACTTTTTGATATTTATTTTTATTTTTGTTTGTTGACAAAAATTTTTATATTACAAGTTTCAGTATATTGGAAATTTTTCTGTTAAAACCTTAATCTAAAACTTCAAATAGAGATATATATTTTTTGAGAAAAATATATACTTTTTAAGATTTATAATTTATTGTATAAAGATAATTTTTCAAAAAAAAAAAAAAATGAAAAAATTGTTGTTTTTTTGTAAAAAATAAATTTTGCTTTTGCGAAATATTTCAAGAATTTACCTATAGAAATATAATTTATGTAATAAAAGAATTTAGATAATGATAACTGAAAATATATGCACATAAATCAAAATGTTTAATTTTATGTAATTTTCGTTAAGACACCTCCCTCTTAAGTTTTACAACAAAACTACAAATAGAATTTCGCTGTAAAATAAAATAAAATTGATTAGACAACTCTAAGCGAGAAAAGTGATGAAAGAGTGTTGATTGCAAAAAATTTAATTTCAAAAAGTGATATACTACTATAAAATCTTAAATTAAAGTTTGGTTTATTAAAATTAAAATTTTTAATAGATAAATTTTTGGATGCATGAAAATTTTGCTAGCTACTGGTGATGTGGTGAATAAGGCAAAGAGATGATGGCACAGTTATAAGAGATAGGCTACAGCAACAAAACTACGTAAAAAGTTAGAAAAAACCCCGAATGCCATTTGTTTTAAAATAATATTTTTGTTTTTTATTAAAATTTTTTCACTTTCATTTAATTGTATTTTCACAGTATGTATGTAGTATATTATGGTTGTCGTTTCATTAAAAATAATTATTAATAATTTAATTGTCTACTTTTAAAGCATTTTTTTTTATAATTTGCATTGTATTAAACAATTGATTTCACGCTACATTTTTGATTTCTTTTTTTTTTTTTTTTTTTAATTTACAAGATTTTTTGTTTTACCTAATACGTGTTAAAAA
Source organism: Rhagoletis zephyria (assembly GCF_001687245.7). Classification (NCBI taxonomy): domain Eukaryota; kingdom Metazoa; phylum Arthropoda; class Insecta; order Diptera; family Tephritidae; genus Rhagoletis; species Rhagoletis zephyria. The sequence goes on from NW_016157282.1 coordinate 170,451, forward strand.
TAAAAATAAAATAAAATATTTAAAATAAAGCAAGTAGTTACAACGAAAAAATCTAAGTTTATAATGTACATACATATATTATTTTTCATGTTTTTTTTTCATTTATATAAAACTAGCTTCTTCATTTCGTGCAGTATGTAAATATTTAATATTTTTTTCGCTTTTGAGTAACAAATTTAATAAAATATATGTGGTAAATAGTGATTGAAGGTAAAAAGACAGAGGCATGCAAAATAAAAGCGAAAAATTATCTAAAATATTTCATTCCACGGGCTTTAAAAGATTTTTCTTTACAATTTTTTCCTATGCAAATAATAACTGCTTTTTAAATGGAGAATCATTTGCAGCTTCCCAGTTTTCTGCCGTCTGTTTAAGGCAACTCCGCTGGCCTCGGAGCGGCTAAAAGGGTAGTCGAATTCCCACACTGACTTCGCGCGTCACAGCCTGCCGCGCTCCGTTCCGCTAATTGCGAAGCGCATTTCCGTCTGCCAACCGTAAAACAACTGCTCTCCCAGTTACTTCAGCATTTTTTTTTTACAAAATACTACGAGCTAACAAATTGTATAACAATTTTTGCAAAGCACAAATACAAAGTAATTATGTTGTGCTTGCGAGATATGGGGCTAATTTAGTTAACGGAAAAAAAAATTTTAAAAAAAAATGTTTTTCTTTTTTCCGTTTGTTGGTTTGGTTTTTTTTTTTAATTTTTTACGTTTCATAAAAATAAGTGCAGCGCAAAATGTAGAAGTTATATAAGTATAAATGATATACAAAAACAGAAAAAAGGAAGTTAAAAAAACTACAAATTTAATGCAAATTTTTTACATAAAATTATGTATCTATAAAAGTGGAGGTGCAATTTCGATCGCTCGCTTGCTTGTGTTTGGCTGCTTCTTCTCCTTTTAAGATTTCGCTTGTTAAATTTTTTATTTCATTATATTTTATTTTTTTTTCAAAGAAATATCTAGAGTTGCTCGCTTGATTTGCTTTGCTTATTGTGGCTGCTGCTTCTTCTTATGCTTCTAGGTTTGAAATTTTGCGCGCTTACAGTGCATTTCTTATATTTTTTTTAATTATTATTTTAATTTTTTCTTTGCAGAAATTTGCTTTAAAAAGTTTTTTTTTAATATGATTTTTGCCTTTTTACTATATGTGTATATGTATGATATTTATGTTGATAGATATAGCGCTTTTGCTTGCTGGCCATTTTCGCTTTGTTTTGATTTTTTTTTTGTTTTTGCCCTTCTATTTTATTACGCATAGGTACATTTCTTATTATTATTTTTATAGAAATCATGATTGTTTTTTTTTTTTTTTTTTTTCTTTCCTATGTTCTTGTTTATTATTATTATAACATAACGTAATAAAGAACTATGCCACTATGAATCTGTAAAAAATAAAAATATACAAACATATATATTTTCAGATAAAATAAAGAAAAGTGTGTGAGAAGTGAACATAAACACAAAAAGAAGATTCAAATAAATGTAACAAAGTCTGTAACAAAAAGCCAAGAAAAGCGGATGAAAAATGGGCAACAGACAGTCAGGCAGCACATGCTAAAAAAGAAGCGAACAATTTGAATTTTAGAAGAAAAAAAAGAAAACAAAAATGTAACGAAATCTAAAAAATTAAAAGATGCCAAAAAAAATTAAAATATTAAATGTTAAAATCACATTAAAATAAGGAAAAATAAAACATTTTAAAAATGATGGAATCAGAAAAAATATCAAACAATTAAATAAAAAAAACACAAAAACAAAAACAAAAACGAAGTGAAAACTTAATTTGAAAAAATTAAAAGATATGACAAATTAAAAAACTTAAAAAATAGGAAATAAAAAATAATATCAAACAATTAAATAAAAAAAAAACGCTGTAAAAACAAAAACGAACCGAAAAATTGAGTTTTTGGATCAATCAAGCTCCAATAGATAAAAATTTTAATTTTTTTATGGAAAAATTCAAGTTGAAATTACAAAAAAAAAATGTTTTAAATTTGTTCCAAAATCAGCTTAAATTAAAAAAAAAACTTGAAATGTCGACAAACTGGGACTAAATGAATACTTCCGAATTTAATGAAAATGAAATAAATAAATAAAAATTTCAAACTTTTGATTAGCTAAAAACGAATATGGGTGAACAAGAAATGTTCAAAATTTAGATGAAAAATAAAAACGAAATAAAAAATTTCAAGGAAAATAAAAAATGGAAAAAATCAAAATAAATTTTGTGCAAAAAAATAGATTTATAGCTAAAATATTTAAAATGAGGAAAATAAATCAAAAACGTAAAATAATAACAAATGAAAACTTAAAAAAATGCAAGGAAAGAAAATACGCTTTGAAGTAAATTTTACACATTTTAAAGTAAATAAAACCAACACCACATTTACTCAATTAATAGTTATGTCACTCTCTTTTGGTATTATTTTTCCTTTTTGGTGTACTATATGCAACTTTGCCTCATGCGATGTGCATGTGGTAGTTTTTTGATTTTGTTTTTTTTTCGCATAGCTTCTTGTCAAATGTGATTTGTTAAAGCCACAAACATAAATATGTGAAAAAATAACAATAACGAATTTAACAAATAATATTTTTAAATATCAACAATTAACAATGTCCTTTATGCAAATTTGATTTAAACAAATTTTATGACAACTTTTCATAAACTATATTATTAATCAATATCGCACTACTAACCTGAAGTTGCTTGGGAAGTTGCGCCGCCTGGCGTACCGGCGCCACTTGACGGATTTGATGCTGAGCCAGAAGCACCTTCGCCACCAGCACCGGCGACCGGTCGACCTGCGCTGTTATTTTGCAGATGTTTTGGCAACAATTGTGGGATTAGGCTTGGCTGTATCGAAAGTTCTGCAGGTGGTAAGAAAACCGAAATTGATCAAAAATAACAATGCTTAATACAAAAAAAAACTAAAAAATAAACTGTAAATAAAATGTTTACAAGAATTTGCAGCATAATTTTGGAAGCAGTCGCCAATTTTTAATTTTTTATTTTTTTGCTATATTACCACTCACTCACACACTTACCATGCTCTGTGAAATTAAATAATGGGGGCATAGGCCGTCCATTGGGCAATGTAGTGTTGCCCTCCTGACGCAGTTCGTCGAAGAATGGATGTGCGCAGGCCTTTAGTGGCGTTATACGTGCACTTGGCGTATACTCGAGCAGTTGCGATACCAGATTGATAGCTTCTGTCGGAGTGCGTATACGGAAAACCTGCGAAAAGAAAAATTTGGTGTTAGTTAAAAAAAAAACTATTTCTATTTTTAAGCTAAAAATGTTTAGTTTAAAAATGCTGTACAAAATTGGGGAAACACGAAAGAATGTAGTTTGCAAAAAGGGTAAAGGCGCTTGGAAATCCAAATGAAAATAAGGATATCAAGCTTAGATTTTTTTTTTAACTTCAAAATTGCTCATAGTTTACAACACGTTGTTTTACAAAAATATATAAAAAAAAATATACTTTAGTTGTATTAGCTATTACAGACATGAAAGGATAATTAAAGCCGAAAGGAAATGACAAAAAATAACTGATGGATTTCCAAGAAAAATATTGTATTTGATCACAAAACAACAGAAAAATTTAAAATTTCCAATCTAGGCGATTCTTTTGTTCTTAAGAAATGGGGGAGTAAACATTTTTTGACTTCGAAATCCACTACAATTTTTATTACTCAAAAAAGTTTAATAACAAACAACAGCCCACGTACAAATATGCGTGGAAGTAGAACATTTTAAGGTTTTTAGGGAATCATAAAAAATCGCTAAAGATGCACAAAAAAACTGAATATATTGACTTTATGCACCTAAAACTATGCCTTAATGAATATTTTCGTAATTAAGATTTTATAAATTTTTGTATTCCACCAGAAAACCTCAACATTTTCGAAAATCTGTAGTCTAACATATTTTATTTGCCAGAACGCTCTGGAAAGTATGATTATTTCCCAGATATATGTAAGATTTTCAAAGCTCCAACAGCAAAAAAATTCCCCATATTCACTGTTGGTTTGCCGCAAACTTAGGTTACTTTTAAGCGCTTATTTAGTTTACTTTTCATATACTTTAGCAGTGAAAATTAAGAAAATCGGGAAGAGTCTGCATCTGGCTTTAAGAGAATAAAAATATAACTTTTTTAAACGCCAACATATCTTTTAACTTACATTTTTTAGATTTGTGTTTCTCCTGCCAGTAATATACCCTACTTCTCTACTTATTCCACTACTTCAGTTATTTGCTTGAGAACTCATTCCGTAAAACCATGAAAAGCGTATTAAAAAAAATACTGTACACTACTAGTTTACCACACTTTATGACTTTTCCTATTTGGTGGAAAAGGCTTGACCTCCCTCAAAAAAATATAAGCGCGTCTCTAAAGTACATTCTTCCTGCCGCGCAAGGCCACAAATGACAATGAATGAGTCCTGCTAAAGGGGAGGGGGAGCAAAATTTGTCAAGGGGAAAAAGTGTAAATTGCCAAGGTTTGCAAATATGTTGATGTATTTACAGCAGTTTCCCATACATTGGGAACAAAAGGGAGACATTTTCAAACCGAAAAAGTAAAACAATCGAAAGAAAAACGTAGGAAGGTAAGCGTCGTCGAGCGTGGGATTAATTGCAATGTGATGCACTATTTTTGAAGCAACGTAAGCGCGCACGCACGCACTGCCAAACATACATACGTACTACATACACACGCATACATACATACACAGAATATGTTGTATATGCAAGCTCAATTTCATTACTAATTTCATTGCATTCCTAAGCGAACGAGATACTTTTTTGAAAAAAAAGAAAAGAAAATTTTACAAAATTCAAATGAAAATGAAAATTTTCGACAAAAAAAATCATCGGCCAATACAAAAATTAATCGATGGATATTTTGTGTAGTTAGCGCGTTGTTGTTGTTAACCGTCAGGCAGCCAAGCCAATTCAGTCAAATCAATTGAATTCAAAAGTGTATGAAAAGTTAAGGTATGTAAATATTTTTAAATCGATACCGACAGTTAGAGGTTGTAAAGGTAAAACCAATTTGCATTTGTTGCTGTTTTTTCTGCGCAATACTTTCCGATTTTTTCACATGTGACTTAGCATGCTAAATGCTGACTCTTTTTCTTATTTTTTGCACTTGGTATTTATTCAAGTTTTTCTTTTTTCGCTTTTTTTGTTACTTATGGTATATGTTTATTTATGTTTTCTTGCGTGTTAACTAGAAATTTATTTTATATATTGTAGGTAGGTATGTATGTTGGTGGTGTGTTTGGTTTTTGCTTACTCTCCAACGTTGCTTCTGGTTTAGGGCGCTTGAAAATTGGCTACGTTCAAGTAGTGACTGTAAATAGTTCACACTTCAGTTAAAAACACAAATACAGATACAAAAACAAATACAAAGATGTATACAAATACGAAAATTTGTAGGCAAAGAAAAACAATGGCAAGTAACTCCTGAGCAAATATAAAATATATGTACATACATATGCAGAATTTAGAATGAGATGTGCAAACTGAAGAAACAAATATGTACAATAAATAAAATAAACAAATTTGTAGGTATGTATATGATGATGACGTTGGTGAAGTGAACTCAAAAAAAAAAAACAAGAATAGTGACTTAAGCGATAGCGGTACGTACGACTAACATTAGCTGACCATTAAACATACCAGCAACTGAATAAATTAATTATAACTTAAATAATGGCTATACTAAGTGAATTTGATTAACGCTCAAGACAAAAAGCAAGCGAAAGTCGATAACACCAATAACGCGATAACTCCATTTAAATAAATCTATCTATCAAAGACTGACGGGGCGGGGCGGCGGGGCGGCTTAAAGCTGCATATTTCATTTGCAATTTCAATTATCACATAATTTTCATAAACAAATACATATATTTTCTCTGCTCTAACTCTCGTAATTTTGTCCTTATTTTTATCTCCTTTCGTTTGCCTCTTAATTTCACTCCTTTTTACAACTAAAACTACATATTTCACATTAACCTACATACAGTTTCTATAACCTCTAAGTTACACTTACTTTCTGCCATGGATGACTTTTAATTTGTGGAAATTTAAATTCCGTGTAATTTGGATTCATTTCGCGTATTTGTTCTCGTGTCGGTGTGCCTAAAACTTTGATAACCTCAACCAATTGATCGACACCAGAATCACCGGGGAATATCGGTTGACCGAGCAGTAATTCAGCTAATACACAGCCGGCGCTCCACACATCTGAAAGAGAGGAGAAAAAATGTGTTTAACTGCTCACATACAACATGATGAAAGAAAGAAAATGGCGTGAAAAAAGTTATAAAGAAAACAAATTTCAAATATAAACAAAGAATATTAAAATAAAAAATTTGAAAAAAAAATTTAATTTGAATTTGAAGAAACTAAAAGACTGAAACAGAAAATATAATCATATAAAAAATCAACAATTTAAGACAATATACATAACTCAAAATTGGAACTTATTATTTTTTTAATTCTTTAAAATTAAAAAAAAATTTATTTTATAAAGAAAAGAAATAATTTTTTTTTGTTTTATTTTTTTTTTTTCTAATTTAATTTTTAGGTAAATTGATGTGAAAAAATCTATTTAAATTTTATAAAATTCGTGTTATTAATTTTTTCAGTGGTTCGTTACTTACCAATTTTTGTAGTGTAATTAATGGCGCCAAATATTAACTCCGGTGCACGATAATATCGCGAGCAAATATATGATACATTCGGTTCACCGTGCAACAATTGCTTAGCGCTGCCAAAATCGCATAACTTTAGCACAGCCGTCTCTGGATCCAAGAGCAGATTTTGTGGTTTGATATCACGATGACAGATACCCAAGGAGTGGATGTAGGCCAAACTTCTGAACAGTTGATACATATAGAGCTGCCGGAGGGGGAGAAGCAGAAGAAAATAAAAATTAGAAAATATTTCATCAAAAAAATAACTGCTTTAAAATTAAAAAAAAAAAAATAATATTATTCGTAAATGCTGAATTGAAAAATAAAATGTTTATACCGAATTTCCACTATGCATTAAATTACAAAAATTTTAATGACAAAGTTGGACATTAAAATACCAAATCGAATTTATAAAAATAATTCATTTCCAATGGCCAACATTTTTTTGTAATTTCAAAGCTCAGTGAAAATGCGGCATTAAAATAGAAAATCCATATTCACTTACCCGTATAAAATTAATTGGTATCGTTTGCTTAGTTTTGGCATATTGACGTGCCACTTTGTATACGGTTTCTGGTATATACTCGAGGACTAAATTCAAAAACACTTCATCACGCTAGAATTTTTTATTTTTTTTTTGTAGGAAAAGAGTAAGAGAAGAAGCGCAAACGCATTAAAATATTTGTTGGAAATGGATAAAAGCAAAAATGAACACAAAATTAGTGCACATTTAGCGAATTGCGAATGATAAACGATTGATAAAATGAAAACACTTCGAAATTGGTGGCGGGGGAAGAGTATAGAAAAACAATATGCGGGGGGGATAAAACATTAATGTAATATAATAATGTTCTGCTTATTACTTCAATGCCGCATAGTAGCTAAGACTTAGCACTAAATTTTACGTTTATTTACACTGTGAAAATTTTTGGAAATTTGTTGTTTTTGCTTTTGGTTTACATAATTAAAAAGTGACGCGAGCAGTAAACTTCATGTGTGCGGGGCAGCGTAGAAGAAAATAAGGTAAGCAATGTTGTGTACTTTTATATACAATAAATTTTTTGTACTCTTTGTACATTTAATTTTTACTGCAACAAGCTTTTGTAGTAGAGAGTAGCGATTTGTTTAGAATTCAAAAAAGTATTATCATTGTTAGCACTAACAAACCAAATGTCGTGATGACATGAGTAGTACAGTTTTTGCTTTTTGATTGTAGTTGTTGTTGTTGGCAGTCATGCTGCCTACTGTTTTATATTTAATTTTTTCATTTCCACTGTTTTGTTTTTTATCGATGAGATGAGTATCTAAGATATTTATTTGATATTTTACATAGTTTTTGTTTCGGTTTTTTTGCATGTAACACTTTCTAGCTACCTGCGGTTTAAGGACACTGGCGAAGATGCCAATATCGATCGGGAATTCAGCTAACTGCATTTTACATTTTCGTATTGAGTGTGTATTACAGTTGTATTTGGAAAGTTGTCAAAAATTTGCAAGAATTTGCGCGTGCATAAAAAATTTATAAATTTTTTTTTTTTTTGCAATTTGTTTGTTTTGCGCATTTCGTTTGTTTTTTCGGAAATTCATATTTTTGCGTTTATTTTTTAAGCGCAGTTGAGTTGTCCATATAATAATATAAATATAAAAAAAGAATTCATTAGAAACAGAACATAAAAATTGAAGTGATAAACATGGATTGTTTTCTTGTTGGAATGCTGTATGAAACATTTGAAAACATAAGGAACGCAAAAAGGGGATCGATCGGTCACTGAAATGTGATGAAAAATTGCAGTTATGAGAAAAAATGTTGACTGAACATTGGTTGTGCGCTTCCAGTTGCCATTATGTTAAAAAAAAAAAAAATTAGCAGATGATTTGTCGTGTGGCAAATGAAAATTGCACCCGTGCTTTTCTTATTTTTTTTTTTTTTTGTTAATTTCTTCATTGGGAATGCGGTTATTTTCCATTAAACACAGGGCCATCTGAGCGATGTGTCCCAAAAAATTGCTCGACATAATTTATTGTATGTGTAGTTGATATGTGCCATTAATGCTTGCTTGTAATTGTTGTTGTTGTTAGTAGGGACGGACACGTGGGTGCGTTTATTTATTTATTAAATTGTTTGTTATCTTGTTAAAAAGAACTTACCTTTTCACCACTCGAATAGAAAAAATACAAAAGTTTTACAATGTTACAATGCTCCAGTTTACGCATAATTTGCAATTCACGATTCTGTGGGAGATAAAAATAAGAGAAAAGTTAAATAGATGTTGTGATAGATTAAAAAAAAAAGTTTTTTTTTTTACTGCGCTATTCTTATTGACAAATAAAGAATTACTGGGATTTTAACATTTATGTACATATTTTATTTCCTAACTTTTGAATTATCTGCATGCATGTCGACGCCTCCAAAGCAAGCGGGAAAATAAATGGCGACGCGACATTTTAACAAGTTTATTTTTTTTTGTTATTTAACGTTTTGTATTTTTTGTTTTATAAAAGTATAGCTAATTATCTAACAAAAACAATATAAGTCACAATTTCAAACCTTGTACAAAAATTAGGAAAACTCAACAATGTTTTATCAAAATTTCAATTTTTTAATCAGAATTTTTAGATAAAAAGTTGGTATGCAATTTTAAGGCTCGTTAAAATTTTAGTATAACAATCTACAAGTGTTGAGTTGCTGCAAAATACCGTAGGTTTTGATAATTTTTTTGCATGAGATGCAACGTATTTGAAGGTATAAAAAAATTTAAATGCAGTGTATGGAAGAAAATGCGTTGAGTAAGATAAATTACACTTTCATAAAATAAATAAAAGGAAAGTAGCCAAAATTTGTTAATAAGTCGTGTCCTTATTTATTTTTCCGCTACTGTATGTAGCTACATACATACATACATACATACATATGTATGAACATGTTTTGTAATTAAACTTTTTATTTTTTACTTAATTTTTGTTTTTTGTAAGTTTTTATTTTTTTAACTTCTTTGTTGGTACAGTGTTGGACATATCATTTTGGACCAAATACAAAATAATATTGTTTATCATTTAAACATAATTTTGAAGATTTTTCAATTCAAATACAGTTTATTCCTTCATAAATACCAAATAAAGCTAAACTTTAAAACTTTGTAGGACACTGAAACAAAAATCATCAAATTTTTATTAAAATTTCAAACTCTTTTCTCAGTTGTGCTAAAATTGTTTTGAGAATACAGTCCTTATAGTCCTTTAAATTTTAGTATAATAAAATAAATAAATTTTAGTGAAAGTTTCAACTGGATAAAAATTACTTTTGATTTTTTAGATTTTCTATGCGGTTTCCTCCATATAAAAATTGTGTTTTTTTTTTCGTACACAAAAAATATAAAAGTAACGGTAATTCTTATTGTACTAAAAATTTAAGGGATACAAAATTTATACTCAAAAATTTTTAGCACTTCTGAGAAAAGTTTGTAATTTGGATGAAAATTTTATGAATTACGTTGTACTTAGGTTTTAATGGTATTTGTGAGAGTATGAATTGCATTTGAATTGAAAATTCATAAAAATTTATAACTAAACATAAGTGGCAAACAATATTATTTTGAATTTGGTCTAAAATGATATGTCCGTCACTATATCTTTATTTTTCGCTCGTATTTTTTTTTTTGTATCTTTTATTATATTTTAGTTTTTATTTAATTAATTTTTTTCCATCAATTATATGTATGTATATTTATTATTTTTTTCTATTTATGTATTTTTTCATGCATCTATTTTTCTATATATATTTTTTATTTATACTATATATTTTATTTATATATTTATTTTTATTTTGTTTCTATTCATTTATTATTTCTTATTTGTATTTTCATTTGTTTTTTTTCTTCTTTATTTGCTTCTGCCACTTTCATTTTAAATTGCTAATTTTACTTTTTATTTTGATTGGTTTACCCTCATGTCCTTTGTTTAGGTTTTTTAAATTAATATTTTTTTAACTAATAGTTATTATCTTTTTCTGGTGTTAATCATAATTTTTATTAACTACTTTTTTATTATTTAACATTTTTTTTTAAGTTTTTATTCCCATTATTGATCGATTTTTTATTTGTGTTTAAATTATTTCATCTTAACTTTGTACCCAACCTTTAAGCGCAGTGGTATTTCCTAATGTTTATGCGAAGAATATGCTCACCTTAAATCGTCTGTCTTGTAAAACTTTTTTGATAGCTACCAGCTCGCCGGTATCGCATAATTTCGCTTGAAAGACCACACCGAAACTGCCATTGCCAATCACCTTGGTATCTGTGTAGGAAACTTCTTGCACGCGGTCCGTACCTTGGCCAGGCGTGGCAACGACTGTTGTAATCTTGGAACCATCTCTGCCTAAAAAGTGGAAAGAAAAATAGTGAAGAAAATTGTACTTTAGTATGAGGCAGTGATTTAGATTATAAAAAATTAGTCCATATATACATATAAAAAAGTTATATTACATCTATAAAGAATGTAACTATTTTTAGGCAAGGCACAAGTTTTTATGTCGCAGAAAAATGGGTTAAAAAATTTAAACTTTAGTTGAAATTTGGAAATAGTCTACTGAAATATTAAAATATTTTTTAGAGAATGATATTTTTAATTTAATTTTCATAAAAAATCTAATTAAGGTACATAAATGTTTTAATATTTTTTTTTTTATTGTATTGCGTGAACTTAGTTTTCCACCAATTCTTTGGGCCGTCATCAGCACCACAAGATTTAACGCCTGCTTCCACTTGGTGCTTTAAAACACATGCACGATTTTTTTTTAATGGTATTTCAATGCACACATATATACATATTTCCATTCCAATTACCTATCGTCTCCCAGGCGCCTTCCAATTTCTCTTTCGTTGGATCGATTTCTTTTGGAATAGAATTTGCTACACTATGCTCGGGCCAAAGGCCATTCAATTTACCAATTAGCTGTCGCATACCTTAAGCCGCATTAAGGCAACAACAAAGTAGAGCAGATGACGATGCGACGAGTGCACAGATAGAAGAGAGTAGGAAAAAGGAGAAGCACACGAGTGGCGAGAGACAAAAAAAAAAGAGTTGTTTATTGGTGAACAAAGCGTTAATTGTTTATTAAATAATTTTTTCAATTAACTATTTTCAAGTATTTATTCGTGATTTTAAGAGCGGGCAGCACAAAAATTATGGGGCGTTTACGCAGCTTATCAGCCATAATTACAAGTTTAACTTTTATTGCATGAACTAACTTGGTAGTCGGGTTGCCAAGTGGTAAATGTGGAGCATTGCTAAAAACAAAGTCATAAACAGCGTCGAGTAATACGAGCCAAAGAGCAAATAGGGAAAATAAATACATACGCACATACATACATACATATTTACTTTGTTGACTGCCAGCCAACAGCACAGCTAACCAGCCAGCCAACCAGCCAGCCAGCCAACCAGCCTAGAAATCTGATGCAGTAAATTCTCTACAAATAACGCTATATAAATAAGACTAAAGTAATAAAGGTGTACTTGAGATTGTAGGGCGATGTTTTCGCAATTGTTTATGCAGGCATGTGCTTATCGCGAGGCATTCTACATATTGTTCTTTTTTTATTTTGTAATTTCTAAAGCTGTATGTATGCGTGTGCTAGTGTATAAATGTAAATTCTGCGCGATTAATATGCCTTGATAAACGAGCGCCTTTGTGTGGCAAATCAACAATATTTGTAGGAATTATGATGTATATATTAAGTTTACACTTAAGCAGCGCCGTTAGAGTTGCATGCATCAAACACTTTAACTGTGGCAAGGGCTTTGTGGATTGTGTGCAAATGTGCGTCGTGTTGTTTTGCGTGGTTGTTGTTATCATTGTCTTCAAAGATTAACAAAGAATTTTTATTTACCCCAGTTGATAAAAAAGCGCGCTGATAACGCAAGCGAGCTGACTTTGGAACAATTAAATAAGAAATGGGTATGTACGAGTAAATATAATATTTATGCGTCCAATGTCAATAAAACGCAGTAGCCAAGTTTCATTTAAGATTACCTAAGGTCTTACAAACTTGTTGTTGGCGTTCTGCACTAGTGTGAACGCTTGACAGTTGTCGGTGGGAAAAAAAATAATAATGGGAAGGAATGCTTAATGTTAGCACCGGTAGTATGCGAGTGGGCGTTTACCTCTGAACCCAATGACAGCTGTGTGTCAATCAAGTCACAATAAAATGAAGCACAAAAAAAAAGAAGAAAAATAAACGCGAATAGGAAAAAGAGTTAGTATTTTGCGGCGCTGCCACTTTCGCGGCTGCAAATAAAGAAAAAGCTATTTTTTCATTGACTTATTTTTATTTATAATTTGATGCAATTTTTGTTTTTTATTTATGTGGTATGTACATATGTGTAAATGCTTCAACGCAGCAGCTGACAGGTGTTGACGTTTTTTTTTCAAGCTTGCTCTATGTTGCCCTTAGCTTTGACATTCAAACTGTCAATGCAAAATACATGTATGTATGCTCGCGTGAAAAATTCAAAGATTGAGGTTAATGTCAATGAAAATTTAATAGCGTCAACGCATTTTGAAGACTTTCTTAATGTAGTTGCAGCGCAATTTAATGCATATAGAATCTTATATAGTCATATAAACGCCAGTTAAAAAACTGCGATGCTTAAGAGCTTTTATACTATTTTTTGCCCTTTTGCTTTCTTAATTTTTTAGTTAGATGCGATACAAACATGTTTATTTTAATTAAATTTGGCAAAGTTACAACATTTTTCTGTCTACCGTACGTTGAAAGCGAAGGTTGTAGCTGTCACTTTTTTTTGTGCACCTGTCAAGGTGATGTAGAGTTGCTTGAAGGGAAAAAACGTAACGTGCAAAAAAAAAGCGTTGGAAGCAATTTCCAAATCAATAAAAAAAATTAAAAAAAATTTCACTGAAGTTCTACAGTTGCGAAATAGCTCCGGAAAATTTCAGACTAAAAAATAAATGTGCACGTGTAAAACGTTGAGTGAAAGCGTATAAAATGTTGGAAAATTCTATACACACTGTCGGAACAAAGCATCGGCCAGTAAATTTTTCAAAATATATGCAACAATTTTTATTCTAATATTTTTCCGCCAATTTTGTATAAAAATATGGTTCATTCTACAACAAAAAACATAAAAATTTTAATTTCTAAACTTTGTGCAAAACTCGCGAAACTTCAGCAAATTCTCAACTTTTTAATCAGACTTTTTAGATTTTTTTTTTGTAATATGCAGAATTGTAGCCTAATCAATTTTATTGAAACTAGAGTACAAGTTTTATGTAGCTAGGAAATACCGTTGACTTTTGGCAATTTTTTTCGTGGTTTTTCTTCCATACAAAAAACTTTCCAAAATTTTTAATATGGAAAAAATGCAAAACACCTTCAACAAAAAAAAAAAAATTCTCGAAAATCAATGCGATTTTCGACTAACTCCGAGCTTGCATTATTTTACTAGAATTTAATGGGCTGCAAAACTGCATACTCAAAAAAATTCTAAAAATCTGATTAAAAAGTTGAAAATTTACATGAAAATTTGCTGCATTTTCGCGAGTTTTCCACAAAGTTTAGGAATTATATTTTTTATGTTTTTTGTTGTATACAACTTTAATTTGTAAGCTAATGAGCAAGCTATGTAGTAAACATTATCCTAATGGTAAGAAAAAATTCCGATTAATCATTAATGAGTTCAACGCACGTAAATATAATAGATATATGTATGTATGTGCTTGCTAACGAAAAGGTGATAGCAGTTGTCTCCAGCGAATTAATAGTATCGAAAATCGATAACTAACAAATGCGTGAATTACACAATGTGCTCAGGTTTCAGCTGACGTAAATGTATCCACAATGCAATTAATTTAAATGCTGTTCTTGAACTTAAGTGCATCTATAATTAAATTAAATGCATAGAGTGGTTCAAAAATATTTTTTTTTTATTATTTCATCCGTTACTTGCAATAAGCACGCTAAACACGATTTATTCTCATAAGCAGTACATCAAACTCGTTTTTAGCAGTTCATTCACTGTGTCAGCGATTAAGCAATTAATCATAAACAATTAAGCGAGCTGGTAGAATACGCTTTGTACAAAAAACAAATACATTTTTTTAATAAAACAAAATATATGCTAAAGAACGGAAGTTGAAACTAATGGTAGTTATAAGATGTATTTGCTTAAAATATTAAATAATTATGCAATTAAAAATTTAGCATTACAAAAAAAAACAAATGCTTTGCTTCACTGCCAACAAATGCAAAAAATGTCAAATATAATAAAACAATAAAATATGTACACGCATACGGCAGTAAGTATAGCAGTAGTATGTATATGACTTAAAACACAAATACTAAAAATAAAATTTATCAAAAGAGCATGAAATACTTATAAAATTTTATGAACTGCTTTAAATTTTCAGCTTTAGTACAGCTGTCAAAAGGAGGCGGGCGATAATAGCTGAATACAAATTTAAAAAAATGCGAATATTGCAAGGTAGCAGCACTCGACTTAAGTTGGCAAACAGCATAAAATTTTATCAGTGCAAATTAGATTTGCTAGTAGCAGTTGGAAAATGGGTATAACCCTGAAGAGTTTCAATTGCTTCAAAAAGCAAAAAATAAATACCTGTTAAAGCAAGTAAAAAAAAAGTCAAAAGTAAGCTTATCAAGGATTTATCTTCGCTCTGAGCCAAGGCGAATTCATTCATACAAGGTGGTAGCAGTAGCCCAACAACAAACATTTAGGGCCGTTTTCTCAAGTAGCTTTTAAAATGTATCTGCCATTTAAAGACAAATTTTGTTATCACAAAATGTTTGAAGGGCACATAAATCAATTTTAAAAGCTACTTGAGAAAACAGCCCTTAAATGTCTTTTGCCACTTCTTTTTTTTCTTTTTTTTTTTTGTATTTAAGGATGTAAAATCGAAATAGAGGAGATATTTTTCGTCATTTCATTTTGCGGACATCTTAAAGACTGAGGCGAACGAAAAAATAAAAATAAAATCAGCTGGTCGAGTAACACCATCCTGTACGAATGAATTCGCATTGGCTCTGAACCCTTTATTCTTTTGCGCTGCCCGCTCGCTATTCTCTCAAGAATTGTTTCGTTTTTTTTTTTTTTTAATTTTTCTCCGATATTACTTGGATCGTATTGCTTTGAATTGGTGCGCGTCAGCGTACGCGCGCTTTTCACCACACCGCCGCCACCGCAGCTGATCTTAGACAATGGCGGCGGCATGCGTCGCTTATCACCACTGCCATTGCCAATGCCACCACTACTACTGCTGCTGCTGCTGGAGGATGTGGACGTGCCACCGCTGCTGCTTGTAGTCGTTGTTGAGGTTGTTGTTGTATCGGAAGTTGTAGTTGTTGTACCAGAACTATCACACGCCTTTTGCTTCGAGAGCAATTTCGCTTTGAGCGTGGCCGCCGCAATGGGCGGTTTCTTTTGTAAGTTTGCGCCCGACGCATTTGCCGTTGTATTCGCGAGTTTTGTTAAAGGCGCGTCAGCGGAATATACGCGCTTGAGGCCTACGGGCTTATCAACACCCTCACCAGCGACACAACCACCACCACCACCACCATCAGTAATATCGTCGTCTGTATCGAAGGAGCGCGTCGTTATATTGAGCGATGCGGTGGAATTGCGCCGTTCGGTGTCCGTTTCACTGGTGGCATCGCTGCCATTTTTCTTTTTTTTACGCACAATTTTTATGATTTTACGCGGACGTCCCGTTTTAATCACTTTGGCGACAGTTGCTGAAGTAATCGCCGAATGAACGACGATTACGTTTACAGGGGAGGGGGATAAGAAAAGAAATTAACTCAATGGCAATGGCAAGTCGTGCTTGTGCTAGCAGACTTGGTAAGCGCTGCTGATTTTGATCGTTTTGTTTTTTATTCAACACTTTCTGTGGCACACTTTGGAACTTGACTTGGGCGTTATTTACATAAATGCTATTATGCTATGACACAATTCCTTTTTTTGGTTTTTTTTTTTTAACTTTTCTCGCTCGGCATTCACTTCACTTAACAATGTGGTTTTGACCTAGTTTTTCAAAAGCCTTTTTCGAGCGGCCAAAAAAAGATAACCAACTCAGGGACGCGCCCGAGTACTGTACTATAAAAAAGAAAAGAAAAATCGACCGTTGCAAGCACCACTTCACGTTCGAGTTAATTGCATTGACGGACGACCAGCGGAAACTACTGCAATGCTGCAATGGCAAATCACGGGGGACCCGCCGACGCCAGCCGAGCTACATAAAACTGCTTTCGCACGGCAGCTGCTTCTTTGTAGAATTTTTTAGTTTTTTCTAGTTTACTCTCAGCCGTTTTTTCTTTATTTTATTTTATTTTTTTTTTAATTTATCAAGCGCCTGCTCTATGCATGTGAAATGACGTTTCGAGTAGCGCGAAAAAAAGCGAACAGCGAAATCAAAGTTATGTGAACATTAAAAAGCGATATTCGATTGCCGTCAATCACTGTTGTGTAGAGAATAGCGTATAACAGGCGGCGATCACTGCAACGATGCTGGCGGCTATGACAAACAAATAAACAATCGCCGACGAGTGCCACACGACGAATGCAATTCTTCATTTTTTCTTGAGTAGTGCCATGGCAATTGGCAATGCTAGAATTCATGCAAAATAATGAGTAAAAAGCAATCAGCATCACTGCGCTCATCTCCCACCTCCGTGCTTCCTCAAAAACATAAGGTGATTTCTTGACGCGCGCCGCAGCAGCAGCAACTATTCAGATACCGCGCGCGCGCGCGTTACCAATGCTCTGACCGCAACTCTTTAATTGCTAAGAGCCAAAATAAATGTGTTCATATGTATGTGCATAAACAATTGCACAAATCAAAGGTAGACAAATTGTTGTTTGTGTTGGGTCGCATGAAAAATGCGCTTTGATTGTGGCGCGTAATTAAGAAAATTGTCGAAAATAATTTACGAGCAATGAGCGCGAACGAGCGATGTATGTACATTAGACTGCATCACTCCCCATACAGAAAAAAATGGTACTGTGTTTCGATTGAAATTATAAAATCTATTATATTTTAAGACTTACTCCAAAATATTTTAGAAAAATATTACGATTTACGAGAGCTAGACTAATTTGAAAATACCTCCAAAAATGAAGATTTTTATGTATAAAAATAATTTTTTAAAGCATTTTTTGAAAAAAAAAATACCCTCAGATGACATAAAAGTTTCAGCTTAAAAAATCTGCATACAAATATTAAAAAAAAAAATCAACTCAAAAACTTGAATACATGGACCAAAACTATTTCGATTTAGACCTATGAGGTGTCATTGGAAAGGTGTATTCTCACCCCTTTTATTTCTTTGAAAATAAACTCATTCATAGTATGAAAGAGAAAGGAAGGATGTACGAGCGTCATTCTAAGTTGAATTGAGATGTGTTGATATTTGAAAAAAAAAAAAATAATAATTGGGATTTGAATGAGTTTTTATTGCAACGAAATAAAAATAGTGACAAAATACCTTTCCACTGATTTCGCAAACCAATCTTTGAAAAAAGTAAAAAAAAATCAAAAATCTCATAACGATTCCGTTGAAAATTTTTTTAAATATTTTTATGCAGATTTTTTAAGCTTAAACTGGTATATCAACTGAGGGGATTTTTTTTATAAGTACTTTAGAAACTCCTTTTTTGGAGGTATTTTCAAATCGGTCCAGCTCACCTAAATGTTAATATTTTTCCGAAGTATTTAGGGGGACGTCTTCGAATATAATCAATTTTGTAATCCCGGCGGAAAACCCGTAACTTTTTTTGGTGATGTAGTCTAATGTACATACATAGTATGTATGTAAAACCCCGCTAATCGCTTTGAGCTTCGAGAAAAATATTATTAATTGCATTTGAAATAAATTAAATGTGAAAAGCAATGAAAGATGGAGATAAATTTGCTAGTGAAAAATAAATATTCAGGAGAAAGTTTACGCTTAAAGCTGGTGGAAGTAAAAAAATGTAGTGGTTATTTTTATTGATGTTGGATTAAGGAACGTGTCAGACGTGGCAGTGCAATATATTCCGAAAAGGCGGTCAAATTGAGACTTTATTCATAATTTTCTTTATTATTTCACAGGAATTCGCGATCAGTGTCACACGGCAACCCTCGAATGGTTTGACAGACAGCACCTGCATCAAAAATAAAAATTGCTAGTGCAGCACGAGCAAGTTGAATTATACATACATATTTTCGAAATCGATTTGCGCTCTTTCTGTTCCAGTCACTAATTGCAAATTTTATTTCTGAAACTGATTTCCGTAAAGCTTTCTCAATTTGACAGCGAATTGCGAGGAAATGTTGGAAATATTGCCAATTATGGCCCGTTTTGACTGAAGATTTTTTATGGTTTTTGCAAAATTTATATTTTCGTACAATTTTATACATTTAGAAATTTTTTAGATTTTTAAAATTTCTAATTTTTGAAATTTTTCGGGATTTTCTAAAAATTGCAATTGTAAAATTTCGAATTTTTGTAAAATTTAGATTTTTTAAAATTTCGAATTTTTCTAAAAATTTTATTCCCTTGCATTTTTTTAAATTTTAATAAGCTACTTTTCAATTTCTTTTATTTTAATTTTTCTATATATATTTATTTTTTATATTACTACTTTCGTTCATTTTAATTTTTTATAAATTTTTTGTTTCATTTTATTTGGATTAATATTTCATTATTTTTTTCATTTTCATTTATGTTTATTTCATTGCATTATTTTTCATTTCATTTCATTTTTTATTTCAATTTATTTTATTTATATTTCTTTTTTTATATTATTTAAATTTCTTTTATTTCTTCTATTTTGTGTTATTTCAATTTATTTTATTTCTTTTTTTCATTTTATGTATTTCACTTCATTTTATCTCTCCTAGTTTTCATTTTATTTATTATTATTTTCCTAAATTGTTTGATAAAACCATATTTTCTTTTGAATATTTTCAAAACTTTGTAGATGCTAAAATTTTGTTTAAGTTTTGAGTTTTGGAATATTTTTAGATTTGAAAAATGTTGAATGTTTAATTTTTTTTTTAATTTTGTAAAAATAACCACTTTGAGATCGTGAATTTTCGTAAAAATTTTGATTTTTGTAACATTTTAATTCCTTTTAATTCTTTAATTTTTAATAAGTAACATTTTAAATTGACTTAGATGATTTAATATCTTTTATTTCAATTTAAATTTTTTATGTCAGTTTATTGTTTTTTATTATTTTCCTAAATATATTTTTATAAAACCGTTCTTTCCTTAATAAAATAAATTTGTTCATAAGTGCGGATCTCTATATCCACTAATAAATTTCTCAAAATTTTTCATTTAATTTATATAAATTCATCATTTCATGCACCGCTGCATTAGTTATAAGAAATTATTGTTCAAATTGTTACGCTAAAATGCAAACGTCGTCAACAAGAGGAAAAAAATATGAAAATCAAATGAAACGCACACGTACTCATTAAAAACGTTTAGTGAAGCGCACAGCTCAGGTAGCGCAATTAAATTGTAATAAATTGTAGCGAAATATTGCAAGTACAAAAAAAATGCTAGCTCAAAACGAAATAATAAAAATTAAAAATAATAGCGATTTCTGTATCGCCACTACTCCACTATTAATTTAGATATCAACAGGCCGGCTAGCCAATGTCAATGCCTTGCAAATGCTGCCTTCAGTATACAATTTAATGGGCGTCAGACAGCTGGCGCTCTTGCTACGTCGACATATGCGACATATGCGCGATGGGCGCGCGTACAGTACTACTAGACGAACTAAAAATTGTTGAGGAATTATAATATTAAGGAAATTAATGTAGGAAATAGTTTGGGTAAGTTTTGCTCACATGAATAACTAAAAAATTGAGGATCACTAATTGAGTAGAGAAATATCAATTGATTCGATCAGGAGCCGAATAGTTTTAATACAGAATTTACTTTAGAAACAACTAGAGTAAATTTTTGGGGAAAACTGTACTGTAGAACACAGTTCCGTTTGAAAATATCAGTGAACGTGAATAGAAAAGAATATTTAAAAGATCTCGAAATATAACTACAAAAAGGCGTCTGAGATGATAAAGATCACAGTGCAAATAAAGATCACTGATTTAACGATCATTGATGCAAAAAAAAAATTACCTGCGCAGGTCTATAGATCCACAATCATCCGCAAAAAATGGCAGGAATGAATTCTACAATCAACGCCTCGAATATCAAATGAATGGATCTACTGAGTTGTAATCCGCAACTAATAACAGAAGGGAACATTATGAATTCTATAAAAAAAAGAAAGCCGATGACGAGCACTTTTGCCTACAAAACAGTAGTTTTGAATATTAATGCACAGTGGTTCAAAACTGGCATTTAGTGTTCACAATTCAGTCTGGAGTCTTAATTTTTCACCCAATTTAATAATTCTTTGTTTGCTTAAGAATGAATACCAATACAATTTGCAAGAGACCGGTTGAGCCCGATTTTTGAATTTTTGTTTGTTTATATTAAATTTTTAATGCAAAAAACTAGAAAAAGTAGAAACTTTGAAGAAAATCCATTTTGCTAGTACAGTTAGTAAATGTTGGAACAGTATCATCGATTTTCTTCAAAATGGTTACTTTTTTGCACTTTGCATTAAAAAATTTAATACACACAAACAATAATTCAAAAAATCGGGCTCAACTGTGGTCTCTTACAAATATTATAAAAAAAAAATTAATTGAGTGCAAAACGAAGGCTGCAGTGAATTGTGAACACAAAATGCCAATTTTGAACCACTGTGCAATGGTGGTATTTAATCGAAGCTAGTAAACAGGTTATCTTTTGTGAACATCACTAGAAGATGGCAGACTAGCTTTGAACAAAATGCAATTAATAAAAAACAATAGTCAGTTGAAAAAGTCTTGCTATTATTTGAAAGAAAACTGAGTACAATCGCTGATAAAGCATTCAAGCTAAAGCCTAACACATTTTTTTTATTTGCACATAATTTTGAATGCGAAGAAATAATTTTCATAAAGTCATGCCAATTAAAAATCAATACTCAATCGACCATCGACAAATATTTGTTAACACTTAGCAAAGTGTGACGATCATCAAATACAAAACGCACACCCGAATGAGCTTTAAATACTAATAAAATATAAAATAACATAACAAAAATTCGTTAACACTTCAACAAATAGTGCATTAAGCAACAAACTGCACAATTATTGGCATATATTTACGATTCAAATTAGCAAAAGCACTTTGATTGATTTTCTACAACGTCTGACATTTTTCGATTTACGTCAACATTTTCATACATTTTGATATGAAAATTTTCCTATCAATTATATTGCTGCGCCGATAATGCGAATATTCGAAGAAAAGATTAAAAAAAAAAAATGGATTTCAAAGCAAATCCCTCAAGGGACACATTCAGCGCCAACAGAAAGTGAAGCGTCTTAACTTGGATTTTTTTGCGCTGGCAATTAGCGTTAATTTGGCGGAAGCAGCGCAATCAAATTGAATTTGTTATTATTAATGGAGAAATTTATTTATTCGCGGCTTCATTGAATTTATGGAGTTTAGGTCACATGGTTGAATGATAATTAAGCAATTAACTGATAGCGAGCAGTGGGTCGGATATTTGCATGATTTTGAAATGATAATTGAATATCAGATACAAAAGGCATGCTAAAGCCGGTTAGACTTATATACATATGGTCGCTTTGGTAATTAAGACATTTTTATCTACTCGAGTGTTTGTGTGTAACGTGCCATCAGACAAGTATTAGTTTGCCATCAAATAACCTGTTGTGGCCCGCACACAACTTTTGCTATTATCTCGATTGAGAAAAACAAAAGAAACTTGTTGCTTTTGCGTGTGTTAATAAAAAATTTGCAAACAACACAAAAAGCAAGCAATTTCGTTCCATTTTATCTATATTTTTTCACTACTGACCTTTTTATTTCATCAGCCAAGCCAATTACCGAAATTGTTCTAAAAAATTTTGCATAAAAACAAATTTTGTATATGTACTATTTACTTCTATTCTTCGATCACTGCTAACCCTCACCGAGTAACTGTTGCAATCTTCAATCTTGTTTTGCTTGTTTTCTTTTTTTTTTTTTTGGGTGTTGGTAGTTGTGGCGCAGTGTGTACACGTGTATTGTATGCGTGTGCTAATGAGCGCTAATGGCATGTGATCGTGACAGCCCAATTCGTGAAAAAAAATATAAATATTTTTTTTTTGTTGAAGAAAAAAATCGTCAGTATAAGTTATTAACAAGTCTAAATATAGAACGGTAAATAGTTAGTGATGTGGTCACAGTGCCAGTGGGATTTCTGATAAAAATAAGCATTTCTTTATCAACATGAGAAGCAAGCGGAGTGATAAATAGCTTTTCAGGTGATCGATGTTTTGATGAGTTGTGTATACATATCAACTTCAATGTAGACGTTGAGATGCGGTTACAACAAAAACACCTGAAAGGCATACGGTACCACGAACCGGCCTTAAATTGTTTTGCCTTAATAAAATATTAAAAAAAAAAAATCGTGGCGTGCTAGAAGCCTTTGATAAAACCTTAAAATTCGCAAAATTTCTTCATGCATATCGACAGGTCCCACGGAATGTAAGTACGAACCTCTAATCACTCAGCCACAGCGGCCAAAGCGGTCGATATAATAAGGCGGTAATTTTTTGTTGCGTTCTTTTCGAAACGAAATTTCTTAAATTGTTCTACACGATATCGTAAAGATCTTCCGTACCGATTTAGCTTACATTTTTTGATCCGATGTCCCGTTTCTTAAGTTAGGAATTTAATTAACTAAACATTTTCATGAAAATTCATGTCGTTTTCTTCAAACTAGTGCCATTTTTGCCAACAAATTAAAAAAAAAAAAATCTTTCCCTACATAGCGCGCCAACTATTTCCTTTCTAAATAAGAAATTTTTTTTTTTGTAATTTTCAGACGATGTCCTATTGTGGGATTGATGACTCATATCTTCACAATTTTATAATTTTTCCAATTTTTTTTTATGTAAGTATTTAAGGAATTGTTGAGGAATATCGACTTATTTTTCTATTTTTTTTTATATCACCAGCTAGATAAAGTCCTCT
This sequence comes from Rhagoletis zephyria, assembly GCF_001687245.7. NCBI lineage: Eukaryota > Metazoa > Arthropoda > Insecta > Diptera > Tephritidae > Rhagoletis > Rhagoletis zephyria. The sequence continues at coordinate 194,287 of NW_016157282.1, forward strand.
TCGGTATTAGGACCCGATATGGGATGCTGGAGAACTCTGCAACAATTTCCTTAATTTTCGTTTCAAATAAAGTACTTCCACTTCTTGAGCTCATTCCAGATGAACCTAAAGAAAGATACACTGATTGCATATTGCAGTTTTCTTTAAACTACTCTGCAAAAGCGTGCAGCAAGAATAAAGAGTTAAGAGAAATCTTGGATAATTGTGAGTATCACCGGCATATTGAAGATTTTTGAATCTTAAAACTAAAAAAAATAATCTCCTCCTTTCATGATCCCTCATATTATTGAGCAGTTGTAACTATGCTTAACGATTTCTGAAGATTACTGAGTATGGCTTTCTCAAACTGCAAAAAATGTTAGCGAGAAAAATCCTATATTTTACTAACTAAAGGATTTTACAATATTTATGTAATGATCACGTTCAAGAACAGTGTTACCAACCTCAAATCATTTTTTTTTAGACAATTGTGCATGAGTGCGATAAGTCTCTTTTAGAAATATTCGACATCATTCACTGTAATATATCAATTATATTAGCTACTAGCTTAACCGACATACTCTTCTTGTTCGGTTGAAAACTTTTTAAACGAAATGTAAGCGATAATTCTAGATACCAACTTTGAAAATAAGCAAACGAACTTTGTACATAAGTATGTACATTTAGTTAGAAAATAAGTAGGGAATTGGCAAAAAAAATTTTAAATCAAATGAAAACGTCAACTGATGACCTGTCACGCGATCTTGTTGATCGTGGCAATGGAGTAACGAGAGCAATCACAAGCAGTAGCAAGTACACAAAAATAAAAACGTGAGCGTCACGAAAACAACAACAAAACAGCATAGATACAAATATAAGTACATACTCGTATATTTATAAGAATACACAATTGAGGGCTGCCAATAAAGTAAATAAGGGTGATTAAAAAAAAATAAATTAAAAAGGAAAAAAGTGAGTGGCCACATGTTACAAAAATAAACTAAGAAGAAAATGTGTGAATATCTAAAAATACACACACCAAAAGTAGATAATGAGTAGAAAGGTAAAATGAAAATAATTCAAAGAAAATACAAAATTCTGCTCGCTATGTGTGTTTATTTAATTTTGCACAAGAGAAAACAAATGCGCAACGAAAGTCAGCAAGGTGTATTGTTTTAAGTGGGAAACTGGCATCAGAAAATAATTTAATCTAAGACGAAATAGGAAAAAGGGAGAAAATCTGGATAAAAACACAGCAGTAAAAATTTGCGTTAGGTGATGACATCAATGAATGAGAAAATTTTTAGCGAAGAATTAAAAGAGAAGCACGAAAACGAATTATGGATAAGTATCTAATTAGAAAAAGAGGTATTAAAAATGTAGCGTACATGGAGCACTAACTAAGCAATCAACAACCCGCCAGTCATGCAACTTTAGCTGGAGCATATATGTATTATGAAAAATTCTGTGCAAATTTCGCACAACAACAGTCGAATTAATTAGTTTCCGCGTAGAGTGAAAATCACAAACAAGGAAAATACCAAGGAAATGTGTTATAAAAAGTTAAATTTTACTATTCCGGCGAAAAATTAAGGGGTGACCTCAGACAGCTAGCTACCAAGCTTGTACAACAGACGCAGCAGTGAGTGATGGATGGATGGGGCAAACATTAAAGAGGTAAATGTTTACAAAACACGAATGGGGAAATGCAGTGAATAGGTAGAAAGTTTATGCAGTCCCCATGCGGGAGGAACGAAGGGAAATAATTACAAAGAAGCCAAAGTATTGTGGTTGCATAAACTCTTAGGTGGAATGTAGTGAACGAATTCCAGCGCTGTGCGAGGAGCTCGCAGCCATGGCAAGCATACGCAGGCACCGTTGCAGTAGTGGGAAAGCAAATTTCGCTGAAAAACAAACTGATGAAATCAGTCATTTATATTCGTGTATAATTAAATTATTTTCTTTTGCCTAAGCACCGTACATAGATGTGAAAAAGAGTAAAACAACAAAAAATTGGATGTGGGCGTTATGGAGGCGACAGTCGGCGTGGAACAGCTTTTGAAGCTAAATAATCGAAAAAACCATTCGAGCAGTGGCGTAACTGCCAAAAGACTGCAGTACAACAGCAAACAAAAAACAGAATCAAAAAAGAAAACAAAAGCAACAAGTCATTTTTAAGCAAAAACAAAACCGAATAAAATTCTCATATAAAAATTTAAGAAAACCGTTAATGTCTTTACGATCAAATGATCGAATCTAAACCTAATTAGTATGGGACCACCTCTGAGGTACAACCTTTCCTTAAAAAAAATTATAAAAATTTTAGAAAAAATTTAGAAAAAATAATAAAAAATATAAGACATAAAACATAAAAACAAAAGTACATAAAGCATAAAAAAATATATAAAGTAACAAATATATATAAAAAATTGTATAAAAAAACATTAAAATAAAAAGATACAGACAATACAAAAAAAAAACATATAAAAACAAAATCATTAAAACCGAGAAAATTTAAAAACAAAAAAATTAAAAACAAAAAATTAAAAATTTAAAAACAAAAATTTTAAAACAAAAAAATTTAAAACAATAAAATTAATACCAAAAAAAAAATAAAAACAAAAAAATTTAAAAACAAAAAAATGTAAAATCAAAAAAAAGAAAAAAAAACAAACAAAAAATGCAAAAACAAACAAATGCAAAAACAAAAAAATGCAAAAACAAAAAGATGCAAAAACAAAAAATGCAAAAATAAAAAATGTAAAAACAAAAAATGTAAAAACAAAAAAATGTAAAAACGAAAAAATTTAAAAATAAAAAAATGTAAAAAAGGTAAAAACAAAAGAACTGTAAAAACAAAAACAATGTAAAAACGAGAAAATGTAAAAACAAGAAAATGTAAAAACAAGAAAATGTAAAAACAAGAAAATGTAAAAAAAAAATGTAAAAACAAAAAACAAAAAATAAAAAAATACATAAAAATCGAAAAATATAAGAAAATGGAGCAAAATTATAACTTACAAAAACTAAAGAACAAAAAAAAATATATTAAAAATTTTGAAAAAAGAAAAAATATACATATGTACATATATAAAAATATGTAAACCCAAAAATACGAAAGTCCAAAAAAAAAAATCGGATTCATGTTTTTTCTGTTGTAAAAAAATTTTGATTGTGCAAAAAAATCACCCAAAAAATCATGTTTCCAATTATTGTTAAAAATCTTTAAGGTGTTCTATTCCCATAATTTTCAATGCGATTTTTTAGGAAACTGTCAATTTTGACCATTAAAATCAAAATATTCAATATTTTATCGAGATAAACATGAGCACAGACGCCACCACATCGTATGTGACATATGTAATTAGCAGACAAAATTGTTTCATAAACGCATACTTAAAAAGTGTTCATTAAAACACGAGTGTCTGCCAAAAATTATGCTCGCACAAACGGAGCTACATATGTATGTATGTAACTTGTGTAATTTTTTGGCATTAGTGAGTTAAGAATTAAAAAAAAAAAACACTTTTTTACTCTATGTTTTTTTGTCACCTTCACGTAACTGCAGAGCACATTAAATAGCCTACATTTAGGTGCTTAAAAATGAAAATAGGTGCTTAAGGGGAAAAAGCTTATTGGATGGCGTGAAGCTACAAAATGCTTTCAATTATAGACTATGTACCAATTTCGAATTCGAAAATAAACTGAAAGCAGTATATAATCTGCGACCATACGCATCGAAACGCTCAGCACATTTGTCTTTTGCGATTGAAATTTTTTGTCGACGTACATCGCCCACTCGGGCTATTAGTCTGCATACAACCACGAGCAGCAGTGCATAGAACATTTTTTTTTTTACGAATAATTCTCAAAAAAAAAAAGAAATATATTTGAGCGCTAGAAGATTCCTTACAAAAAAAAATCTAAAAAGTTATTTTTAACTAAATTTAAGTGCGCGTAAATGCTAAAAATAAGTGCAGAATTCTAAAAAAAAAAAGTGTTTTTTTTTATTGAAATATTTTTTCGAATTTTTTTTTGTATCTTCTCGCTCCAAAGCACTTGAAATGTTGACAAAGCACTAAAGTGCATAAAAAATTGTTGTGATTATGAGGCGCAAATGTGTCGCCTAACCAAGGAGAAAAGTTAAATATGTGTCATGGAAAAAATAAAAAATGGGGAAAAATAGAAAAAATGGGAAAAAGAAATTGGCATAAATAACAACTACATATTGTACATATGTAGAAAATTCAGAAAACAATAATGATTGAAAAAGGAGGCATATGCCAATCGCTAGCAGCGGACACACCCATTTTAGTGACAAAATAGCTACGAGCTTGCTTGACAGTAACGAGTTTGGTAGACAAAAAAAAAAATTATCAATCTGAGCCATGTACGTACTATGTATATCTATGTATGTTCATACATATATGCACATCCATACATACATAGAAGTGTATGTATGTAAAAAAGATAATTAATACATTAATTATAAATTTGTGTACATACATACAATACATACTACATACATACATGCTCTTTATGTAAAAATTATTCAAGCTTAATGAAGCGCAATGATTTACACATTTGCATAGCTGGATGGACATGTATTTTATATGATCCGTTTTTGTTGTTTATTATTAATTTTATTACAATTATCATCTGGACAAGAATCAATTCAGAGCGAGTAAACAAATTGATACATTTTGCTTTAAGGTACGCTCGCTGCGGGCTTTACGTGTGTGCTTAGTCGATCAGCAGATGGAAAGTTTTGTTAAGAAATGTGTAAAAATAAATATACAAAAAATCATCAAAACTAAAGTAGAAAATATAGTATAAAAAATAATACGTCATAATACAAAAAAAAACTAACAAGTGCCAAAAATTAGATGAAGTATCAAATAAAAACACCCGAAGTTTTGCGTATAATCCGATTTAAAACTTGATATTTATCACTAAGCTTAAAAATTACGACATAATAAATTTTACTACATTCAAATTATTTTTTAGTATCTCCTTAATGTTTTCACATAGGTTATAAGAAAAACATTTGCAAAATAAGCATGACCTTCCAGGGTTAAAGAATTCGTTATTGAGTTAAATTTTTGTTAAGAAATGTTAATAAAAACCAACAAAAGTGAAAAAATACCAAAATACTATAGAAATATAGTCTTTTATAGACATTCTGGATATTCTAGCAAGTTTAACTGTTCAGTCCAATTTTAATAACAAGGAACTAACCACCACTTTATATGCTGAACCACTGAATATGCCCACTCACATCCTTTACCTGCCGTAAGATGAAAAGGAAGCCAACATTTATAGTAGATTATTTAGAAATAGTTTAGTAAGCTGCTACAATGAAACAGTGAACGATTTTCGTTCGGTTTTCCTTTTATTTTTTTTTTTTAAGTAACTTTCTGCAGTTGAAAATTTTCCAGTATTTAGATATAAAATTAATAAAAATGTTCTATGTAGTTCCATGTTCAATAAAAGAAATATTAAAAAAATTTAGACTCTGGTATATAAATAAACTGGTTTACCCTGTAATCGAAACATCGAGATTTCTAAAAAAAAAAAACGCCTAAATATATTTAAAAGAAAACGGGTTGAAACGCCCGGTTTTTTTTCATCGCATCGGGTTAGTATGCCCGGAAAAAAATTTTCTCAGTGGGGGGGGGGGGCATTTTTAAATTTTCCATACACTATCTATCGTCTTCCGATATTTAGCGACCAATGTATGGCGAGCCACCGCCGCTTTGTTGGTATCACGGCAAAGCAAATTAAAGCAGCGGTACAGCGCTACTTCACAAGACCGCAATATCTAAGGATATGAGCGTGCCCAACACTGAAGCCTTCGGCATCTAATTTCACAAATTTTGGGTAGTCACACCCAAGGCGAATTTATATAAGGTGGTGTTACTAGCTCAGCTGATTTTGTGTATGTGTTTCGCTGCACGGCTTCTGATATCAATTTGAAAAATTTTGTTTGAATTTCTACACACACTATTACAGATTTTGACAGTTTATGCCGCCAAAGCAAAAACAAAATACATGTAAATTTTTGTTTTTGTACTCCTGCTATCACCTTATATTAATTCGCCTTGGTCACACCCAGGACCATACATTTAAAAACGAAAAATTACCACAAAGCTTAGGGAAATGATCGTTTTAATCTTTGTTATATTTAGAAATTCCTATACGTATCTCAAGTTGTCGAAAAGCTGAACCCAGTCTAAATTTATGCCTGTTTGTTAAGAAATAATATTATTTATGGAATTCCATCATAAATGTGTAGAAGGTAGAATATACTTAATTTTCCTAGTCTTTTTTTCGCCGTTTCCTGCTGATGTTGCTGCTGCTACCGCTGATGGCTCTGTCATTCAGTCATTGCACACAGAACAGCTGACTTTCAAGCCGCGATAACCTCAATGACCGACTTTATTGTGCAAATTATACAGATAGTATATACTCCGCGCTCGTTCAGTTCAACAATGATAATTCAATTTCATTTCAAGTAAAGAATGAAACTGAATGAAAAAAAAAACAAAAACAAAAACAGAATTACAGTTTTAAAAAAGTACAAAAACGAATGCTTTGAAGGCATTTGTAGGAAAGGAAAAAGCCAAAGCGCACAGTAAACAAAAACAAGCGCCAGAGGGTGAGAAAAAATACAAAAAAAAAAATAGAATAAAATAAAATAAAAAATAAAACTAAAAAGCGTACCCTCTAAATGCAAAGCTGAAAAGTTATAAAATAATGAAGAGTATGTCCGCTTATCAGCTAACGACTGACGGACCACCTGACTGCCTGACGATTTGACTGACCGCAGAATATTTATAAGCATGATGTACTATATATGTATATGAGAATCGCTGCTGGCAGCCGCAGATTTCAGCGCGCTCGACCCGAAATGATAAACAGCGGAGTTGTTGTTTTTAACGCAGAACCTTTGGAAAACCGCAATTTAATTAAAAATTATTGCAATGACGTGATTTGTATATTTTTTCTAGATTAAGCTCTTCTTCGCAAAAATATGGAAAAGGCGGGAGTAAAAGAAAAAAAAATGAAACAAAAAGTGCTGGCCTATCATTCATTGGCCTATGGACTGACTGTATACGAGTCAATAATCACTTATATTAAGGAACGTTGTATAGAAAACTTGGCTTTTGTAATTTTTCTTATATTTTGTGTTACAACAACATTTTACACACGCGTTCGTCTTTGTTCTGAGTATTGTTTACAATTTCGCACTACATTTTTTTTATACATATTTATGTACAGTGGCGGTCAAAAATGGATGAATGGTGTTTCGTTTTTAATATTTGCAACGTTTTTCAAGCTGAATGTTTTTGATATTTTTTACAAAAATATGATTCATGCTTTAATAAAAACCATATAAATCACAGTTTCAAACTTAATACAGAACTTAAAAAAAAATTAGCAAATTTGTATCTAAATTTCGAGCTTTTTAACCAGAATTTTTATATATTTTTTTTGTGCATGCAATTAACAGGCAAAATGTTAGTAAAATAAATACAAGTTTTGATCAGCTAAAAAATCGCATTGAGTTTTAATATTTTTTTTTTTTTGCTGGTGGCTTTTGCGGTTTTTTTTTTTCATAGAAATAGCGAAATTTAGGTAAACTGGCGTTGATTTTTTTTTTTTTTTTTTTTTTTACTTTTTTCGCAAACGGTCTTGCTCATACTCTTCCAAAAGAAATTCATGTTTATATAGAAAAAAAAGTGCAAACGCCGTCAACTAAAAAAAGAAATTTTAAATCAATGCTATTTTTTAGCAGCACAAAACTTGCACTTATTTTACTAAAATTTCATAAGCCTGTTAACTGCATGCCCCAAGAAAATTATAAAAATTCCGGTTAAAAAGCCCGAAATTTAGATAAAAATTTGTGGAATTTTTCTAAAATCTGTATAATGTTTGAAAGTCCAACTTATATGGTTTTTGTTAAAGCATGAACCATTTTTTTATAAAAAAAATATCAAAAAAAAATTATCTTGAGAAACATTGCAAATATTAAAAACGAAACAACATTATTCATCCACTTTTTACCGCCACTGTATATTGTACACATGTTGTGAAGTTGGCCTCGAAGATATCAAAGCTTAAAACAATATGGTATGTAAGAACGTGCCTATGAATGGAAATACTCTTATAATCACATGAATATTAAGTATGTAAATATTAACAAATTTTAAGAAAAATTTTACAATTCCAAAAATAATTGGGGAAAATTTCGGCAGCGCTAAATTGTTGATATGAAGTATAACTTGCAACGGAAATGTATCGAGAATTCATACACGTGTACAAGAAAACGTGTAATGAGCGAAAAGACGAAATGCCTTAAATGACGTTTTATTTTTGAAAGAAAAAAAATAAAATTTATTGAATTCATTGACACTAGCGGTAGCCAATTTTGGCAAACAATGGCGGAAATGGAGCGCGCAGTGTGTTGTAAAGGATAGAAAATGTACCAAAAACAAAAAAAAAAAAATAAATGCAAATACCTATAAAATCCGTAGCAAATAATTATGTGAAGAAATAACTTTGCAATTTGGAGAAAAACAATTATATATAGTTAGTTGAAAAATGTCGTCGGGAGATCATTCAATAGTTCTGTCTGTATTGTTTTCAATATTTTGCTTAAGTTTAAATAATTCTTTAATACTTGTGCCTTACCAATGTTGAGTTTTACGATTTTATTTTGCATAAGAGACTTACCTATAAAGAAACAAGAAAAAAGTTAAATTAAATATTGTACCAAAAATTTAAAAAAAAATATTCAATAGTTTTGGTTGTTTTTTTTTTTTTTTTTTTATAAATATCACTTTTAATTTTGACCGAATTTTTTAAAATACATACAATTTAAGGGTATGAGCGAAAAACGGATAATTAAAAAAAAATTGGTCCTAACATTCTAAAATTTATTCAAATGTCTTTTTGAGGTTTGAACGTCTCAGGAAAGCAATGGAATTCTGAACATCGTAAAATTTTGAGCCAGCAATCAAAAAAATCTGAATATAAAATAAGTACTCTTTACATTAATGCAATGTGTTTTAAATTTCTATTAAGTGATTCAAAATATTAAAAAAAAATAAAAATAAACAATATTAAAAAATAAAAACAATATTAAAAAATGAAAGCAATATAAAAAATTAAAACACATGTACAAAAAATATGCATACACACTACATATGTACAAAATAAGAATCTAAAAAACCATAAAAAATACTAAACAAAAACTAATAAATATAAAAACTTGCCAAAGTAAATAATTAAATTTTCCTGAGTTTTTAAAAAAAAGTTTAGAAATTTCATTTTAATATTTACTTGTAGTATATATTATATTTTTATAAAAAATTAGCGGAAAAAAATTAAAAAAAAAATTTGTTTGCATCGATTGTGTAAAATTCTCCGTGCCAATAACACTCTTTTCGGCAGTGTAAGTACAAAAAATATACATGTATGTATAAAAAATGAAAAAAAGAACATAGAAAAAAAATAAAAATATGAAAAAAGTAAAGCAAAAATAATAAATATAATACCAAGGTGAAATAAATAAGCCAAAAGTCATTATTGTGCCGCAAAAGTTCAGTTTTAAGTTTCTTACACCTCTTTGAGTTTGGAATTATTTCTCAAATTCTTTTACTCTTGCAAAATTTCAGAGCTCAAATCTTTAGCATGCAATTTTTATACACACCATTTTCTTTTATTATACAATAAATTTTTCATAAAATCGCCCCACATTTACCTAAGACAGTTTTAAACTTGCGAAACATTTTGTTCCAGCTGACGCAGGATGCGACGGACAGCGACTTGTTGCTCGCTGTTATGCGCGTATCTGCCTGTTGGCGGCTCTCGCCCACTCCGGTGGCTGCTGCCAGCGCCTTCTTTTCGTGTCCAGCACCTCCGCCGCCGCATTTGTGCTTACAATTACTACTTTGCCTATGATCCTTATAGCTATCATCACAGTTTGTCGCATCGTCTATGACATTGCGTTGTTTTTTGGATGCCATAGTCGATCCATTGGTGATTGGTTTCTTGTCAGTCGTGGCAGCAGTGGCGGCGGCATTTGAGGTCAACGTTGTGCGCCTCTTACGCTCGTCTTCGCGCTTACTTTGTTTCCTTTGCGCCTTCTGTTGCTTCTGTTCCTTCTCCTTCTGCTTGCGTGCGTATTTCTCACGCAATTTCGGACTGCCGAACTCGTCCAGATAGTACATGGTGTCTTGGAGGCCATCCTTCTTGTTGATCAATTTCGAATCGATATACGGATCGTCGGAGATTTTCAGCAGCGGGAAATAATAATTGCCATCAGTGGCCAATACTTGTGATTCGGGGTTTGTGGACTTAGTGGCTGCTTGCGGTTTGCTACTACTATTACTACTATGATCTCTAGTGCTACTACTACGATTATTGTTTAGGTTATTATGATGATTACTACTGCTAGTGGTTGGCTTATTTGTTTCATTGGCTTTGAGGAGGGACGTAGAGTAAGTGACACTGCCTACCGGCGCTGAGGCGCACTGCGCATGCACGGACGATTTGACGCCCAAATGGTGGTTAGGAGCCGAGGCATCCTTGGCGGCTTGCAGGGATTTGGTCGGCACAATTTTTCCGAACGAACCGTTGAGTGTTGTAGCCGCAGCGGGCACTGAGACGCTGCCGGATTCGCCGACAACGCCCGAGTTGTTACCGGAATCGCTGCCACTGTCACTGTCGCTATCACTGTCATCGTCATCTTCATCGACGTCCACATCCTCGTCATCGCCGACTCCCACGTCCAGCTCATCGTCGTCCACGTCAACGTCCTCATCCTCATCACCAACATCGACTACATCGTCGTCATCATAATCTTCGGGTATGTCCACCTCTTCGATGCGGTCCTCGAGACCCTGCGTGCAGGTGCTGGCGCTACTGCGATACTTGATGCGACGCCCACCGCTGCCACTACTCAAGCTCATGCCAATGCCCGACGAGTGCTCCGACTCGCCGCCATCTTCTGAGTACTTGGAGAGCGACAGGCCGGACGAATTGCCGCCCAGCGACTCGCTGCTCGACGACGAGCATTGCGTTGACTTGAGATGCTGCTGCGAGCCGGCAGTCGAGTCCGCGTCGCCATCTACGGCCAATGCGCCACCGCTACCGCTGCCATCGACGACGGCATCTATGCCGCTATCCTGCGAGAGCAGCTGCTTGTTGGTGGGCTGCTTGAGCTTCTGCAGCTGCCATTTGGCGTTCGAGCCATGCAGACAAAGCGAATTACAGCGGGTGTCCAGTGAACAGTTGTTCGCTGTGGTGCGATTCTTTTTGACAGCTGCGGCCACATTAGTACTGGATGAGGAATTGCCGCCAACAACGACGCCACTGTCGGCCGAACCGGTGGACACTTGACTGGAGAAGCGCTCGAGCAAGGGTATGGTAATCGGCTTGCTACTGCTGCTGCTGTCTGAGCTGCTGTGGCTGATCAGGGGGGCGCTGGCCGGTGCTGTTGTTGCCATCAGGGTTGAAATGGTGCGCGCAGACACTTGCTCTTGGTGAATTGGTTAGAAAGTTTCTGTTGTTGCTGCTGTTTTGCACTCTTTCTAGCAGTTTACACTGCACTTGTGGCGGCTTAGGCGGCTTTGTTATGCGTTGCCTGTTTTGCCTTGGCTGTTCACACTTTTCGATTTTGGGTTTCTCGATTTTTTGTTTTATTTTATTTTAAAATGCCGCTAATTGGCTTAACAAACTCAGTTGTAGAAAAGCACAGTTTGGAAGGCACTGTTTCAGTTGTTGTTTTTGGGTTGCAGTATTTCGCACTGACACTGAGGACGCATGCACTGAGTGTCCTTGATTCGGTTTTATTGCACGCGGCGCACAAATTTTTCGAAAATTTAATTATGGATATTTATGAAAGGAAACGTGGCGTTTCTAAACAGTCACATTGCACTTGTTTACTTTACTGAAATAGTATAGCCATATTAAGTACTGGGAAATACGCAAGCTTTGGCGTTATTTTACGTATACAATTTTTTGCGTGTTTTTATGAAATCGATATGATTTTAGGTTTTCTCTTTAAATTTTTATAAAATTTCACTTAAAAAAAAAATAAAATTCTCGTCTCAAGATTTCCAAAATCTTATGATTATGTTACAAAAACACTTCTCTTAAGTGTTGTTGTTCTCGTTGCCCGCGTTTTCTGCGTATATATTTCTCTCATCGGCCGAGCGTTCTGTGGTTTTCTTACTGTGACTGTCGAATACTGACTGGCTAACTGACTATAACATGTTGCCGCTCATATTGTCACGATTGTACTAAAATTAAAAATTAAAAAATGCGTTACCATACATACGAACGTCCGCGCGCTCGCACACGAACACGAATGCGAGGAGCAGTAAACTCATACCAGAGCACTTACTGCTCACACGCAAACATTGACCAGCAGCACAGCACACATATGTATGACTGTGTAGCCACGGCGTATGTGTAAAATGTGCGCGAAATATTTTTCCCCATCTGCACCCGCCAGCCTCCATCGCTATGCGGAGAGGCGCATTATCCGAGTAGCCGTTCGTGGAAAACAGAAAAGCGAAAGTTGAACTCTTGACGATTTTCCAAGCGCACATACACACACGTCCACAGGGGGCGAACTAACTCACACACACTCAAGCGAAGACCACCCTGCAGGGAAACCGCGAACTAGTTGAGTCGACTTTCTAGTTACGTACTAGACCTTTATAGCCAAAAACGAACCCGGTCGATTGTAACTAGATCCCCAACAGTTCAAACTCAGCGAAATGTGGTACTTCAAAAAACTATTTTATATCACTTTTTTCATTCGAAATATATGTATCTATGTATGTCTAGAACTAGATCTTATCTGTCGAATTTAGAACTATGTGTTTGGCGGATTTTTCGTTCAAGTATGCTTTCATTCTGCACTTCGCAGATGCTTTTTCATGGTTTGGTAATGCAAAAGAAAAATGTGTGCTGAAATTTCATCATCTTCGGACCTTCTGGAATCTAACCATTAACAGCAAACACCTCTGCAACCACACGGAAACCCAAAAATATTGAAAAATCATGATACTTTTTTCTTTCGTGTGTCGATTTTAGAATTGGTTCCGAACTATAGAATTTAGGGCTAGTTCGCAATATTAAATTCGTCAGTTGCTGGCATGCAAAAAAAAATTAACGGGCACTAGTCATGGTTCTAAATTCTCTAGTACACAACCAGTTCGACACTTGTGCGTTTCCCCATAGGGCAGCCGCGATGACGAGAGGCCACGAATGGCCACCTAAACCACACAACACAAATAGCAAACCAGTGCCAGCCGAATGGAGCACAGCGTGCGCGATAAGCTGTAAATGGGTTGCGTGCGAATGCTTTTTCACTGTGTGCGTGTGTGGAAAAGCCGAAGTGCCTTTTAGTAGTAACGCTACGACAGGTAACACAGCAACACAATTTACGCGAAGCTCAACACTTTGGTGGGATGAGAAAATTTTTTTTACAAATACATGTACAACTACTACTTAAATGAGTGCAATGCAATGAATGGAATTAACGGAAATTAATGGCAAACAAGAAGAAAAACGAAAAAAAAAAATTAAAATAAATTGCAAAACATTAGCGGCAGCTAGTGAGTAGTGTATTTTTTTTAATATTTTTTTTTTTGTTTTGTTGGAATGCTTAGTGGGCGTTGTTGGATTATATATGAGGCAAAGAATTCACATTGCAGAAAAAATAACCTTTTGCATTTCTTGTAATGCCAACCAACAAATACCATACTTGATAAATTCAAAAAAAAAAAAAAAAAAGCTGATAAGCTGTAAGTCTATGGCCCAGCTGACAAGAAACCTCTGCTGCTGATAACGCCGAGCGAGCTTACATTAATTTACGTATTTAAGGGTATCACGGCCGCAGCGCTTGTTTGTTAAAGGTTTTACATAAAGAGCTTACAACAAAGTACGTAAGCGGCAAATATATTTTTAATTAGGCCGATTATAAAAATCTTTAGTGCGATTCCACAGAAGTAAAAATGTAGACAAAATATTTTCATGGTAAGACAGTTAATAAGCAGCTTAGTGAGTGTCACGTCACATGATTTTGAAAGCAAATAAAAATGTATATGTAGATTATCGTTTGCAGCTTCTACGACATGAAAGAAATGGATTTTATTTGATTGGCAATAGCGGCGATGAAATATGTGTATAAAATTATCGATAATAAAGAAGAAATTTATCGATAATAGACTTAAGTTCTTAGTAATAACGAAAACCCAATGCCTCTGGAAAAATATGATCGATATCACAAATACAAATTAGGATAGCAAATAAAAATTATCGATTACAAACAAAAATTATCGATTACAAATAAAAATTATCGATAACAATATCAATGTTTTAACTACAATTATCTTTACCATATAAAAAGTATCAATTTCAATTACGAAATTTTGATTAAAAATAAACATTATCGATAACAAATAAAAATTCGATTACGAATTACACGTTATCTATAACAATCGACAATAGACATAAAAATAATGATTACACTAAAATGACTACCCGCGGAAAAAGCCGATAAATTTGAAAAAAGTATCGATCCCAAAGAACATAATAACTAGTAATTATTACGGTAAAGATAGTCAAACATCGAAAAGCTGTCCATAGCAATAAAAGTGGTGCATTCAGTTCGTATTTACAGTTTTATATCTGAGTTCTACGCCCACTCCCATCCTTTTTTGCATTCGAGTAAGGTTCCGTAGTAATACATAATTACGTAGCTTTCGGCAGAATAGATTTGACTGGACTACTACTTAACTAAATGACAGAAGTTACAACTAAGAAAAAGAAAAAAATCTCTGGAAAATTTCGGCAACAGAGTAATGGTTAACGAGAAATGGTAGTCGGGCAACCAAAGAGGCTTATCAGGGCTTTACGCTTTTCTCATATTCAAATTTAAATTTATATTTCGCCACAAAGAATGCATACTGACAACTTTTTCTAATTAAAGAAGCTAGGCCGCACATCTTCAAGGCGTCTTTCATACACGGCCTTCTGCGGAAGTGAATATACATCGTTTAGGTGGAATCGTTTTCAGTAAGCTTCATAACGTACATTTAAATAAAGCTCCGTGTCCATAAAAAAGGTCTTACTCTGTGTTTTTGGGTAGAGGATTGTTAGCACACGGGCAAATTTATAAATTCCGCCCAGGAACACAACTTAGTAGTACTATTGTCGAGTTCGCTTTGGGAAGAATTTAGGCTGTTAATATTTTTATTTTTCTCGCACAAATTACAGACAAATCCTCATCCATCCCCCTCTCCTTTTATTTTTTTTTTGTTGTAGAGAATTAAGAAGTTATGCGAATTCCCGTAAAAGCACTTGGAACTCGATATGAGTTATGTTAGACCTTCTTAGAATAGTGCACTTCAGCTCTACGTTGGGCTAGTATTGTTCTGTGGTAGAGTATTTGTAAAGTGTTCTAGGGATCCCCTGGACTCACTAAATCCAACTCAGGATGGTTACAACAGCAGTTCGTTTTAACAAATGGCCAGCAGAGCACTCATTGCCGGTGAAAGGTGTTGAGAGATGGGAAGGCTATCTTTGACGGCAGTCCCTAATTAAACAAATTCCAGGCGTTTTAATTTGTTAGCCAATTAATAGCTTGTTTACTTAATTTTCATAATTTGAAATTAAAAAATGTCACAAGTACGTACTTCAAACCTAAGAGCAAACCAAGTTGTTTAAAGATATGCCATCATCATCTGTGTAAGAAATCGGTGCTCTTCAAGCACCTGAAAGCAAATGCCAGTTCCAGTAGCACGAGGAATCTTGCCACCTAATCGCTCAAGTGGTCATATGTACTTGAAAAATTTACGTAAAACTAGGGCGGGGTGGGGGGGCTGAAATTAAAAGGCGACGCCTATTAACTGCTGAAAACTGGTAAAATCTAACGTTGTCACTAATTGACCGCACAAAAAAAAAATATTTTCGAATTTAAAAGGATTACTGATTGATGGGGTTGCAAAAAAAAACAACAACGTGAGGTAATGCAAATTGATGATAAATGATTTTGAGCGATTTGGCGAATGGAATAGGCGCGTTGCACGCCTGTCAACAAAGAAATTTGTATGGTACCGAAATGTCGGTAAATGTTGATGTTTGAGTTGCAGTACTGAAATTTGTTATACGATACTTGACAACAAAGTAATGGTGCAAAAAGCTTGTCTACAGCGTATGCAAACATATTGATATGTTTTGTAAGAGATAGTGTGCTTAGCAACGACTGTAAGGCGAGTGTAAATAAAATCAAGGCGAAGGGTCAGCTGTTATTGCAGGAAGTGTGTGCATGATACAGGTATAAAAGGAGCACCTGTAAGGACATTTATGAGTACATATGTATGTATGTATGTATGTCCTCCAACTCGTTTTCATTTGTCCCTATACTCGCTGTATGACCTCATTTTCGCCAACCATTTTTATGGGCACTCCTGTGTCTGCTGGTTCGCAGCGCCCGGCTGAATTTGAATACATAGAATAGTTATTGTTTTCTGACCACACTTTCTACACTAGTCGCTCTAGCGTTGGTGTAGTTATGAGCCACCCGGCCAACAAGCGATGGGTATATTAATGCATGGTCGGCAAAGGAACTAAATCGATAACACCCCCGACTTTATATTAAATAAAGCAAACGGAAATGAGAAATTAAATATTTTTTACTCAATTGCTACCACGTGCATTTCAAGTTTTACTTATTTTAGGCGAGGATTCTAAAGGAGAAGGGGGCACTTACTAAGTGTCCGATCGTCCGAGCGGTAGAACATTAATTTGAAGCGGTCTGGAGAAACAATATTTGAGCAGCATGCATGAATTTTTAAAAGGTTCTAAGGAAGCGGGTGAGCACAGCCGGTTGCTAACTATATCCGTAACATCCCGCCACAAACAAAAAAAAAGCAGGTGGACAATTACTTAAATTACACGTTTGTCATTCATGTAAGCAAGCAACCAAACAACCAATCAATCAGTTACAATTGTACATACACGCTTCATTATTCAATTGATATTTTGTGTTTTGAACAAAAAAAAAAAATACTGGGATTAAGAGACAGTATTTTCTTCTTTATCGGACTTACACCAACTTTATGTCACTTTGGCTTATAACGTATTCACACGCATGTTTTTTTTATATCATTATTTGGGATTCAATTGCACGCAGTTTTGCGTGTTGATGGCGCTTATGGTAGAAAAGGTGGTAAGTAGGAGTCATTGTGTTTTTAATTATATAAATATCATGCAGTTATTCGAGTGTGGTAGAGTTAAGAAGAAAATGATTGAGTGAGCGATTACGCGTGTGCGATTATATGACAAAGAAAGTAATTTATTTTGCGTCGCAAAATTGTCGCTGACGATAATTTCCGAAAATATGTATTATTATTTTTTAAATTTTATTATTTATTTTTATGAAACCAAAACCAAAACATGCATTAAAAAAATTTATATTTTCAAAAAAAAACATTTTCCCAAAAAAAAATTAAATATTTTCCCAAAAAAAAAAAAAAAATATTTTCCAAAAAAAAAAATATTTTCCCAAAAAAAGTGCACAAAAAAATATTTCCCCAAAAAAATATATTTTCCCAAAAAAAAAATATATTTTCCCCAAAAAAAATATATATATTCCCAAAAAAATATGTATTTTCCCAAAAAAAAATATATTTTCCCGAAAAAAAATATTTTCCAAAAAAAAATATTTTCCCAAAAAAAATATTTTCCCAAAAAAATATATTTTCCCAAAAAAAAATATATTTTCCCAAAAAAAATATATTTTCCCAAAAAAATATATATTATAAAAGAAATGGATTCTGACACTTTCATGATGAGCGATAAAAGTATTCACGTAACAAATAGTGCGCCCGCCTGCATGCAATACTATGATTTTAATGTATGTATTATTTTTAAGTACCCAGTGGGAAAAAGGAGCACGTAATAATACCTTATTAGCAACTTACTCTTCACCTGGCAGTCATTACCATTTCCCTGCCGAACGCCCCTTACTTTTACAAAGGCATGGCCGCCTTATGTAAGTTGGAATTTAAAATGTACATTTGGTATCAGACATACTTCTGAGCCGCTTTACAAAGTAAGTTACGTGTAATGCAGAGCAGTCGCTCGGAGTAGTTCGGTGCTTGGAAATAACTTCGGCTGCACGTTATTTTGCAACTGACAACGTAATGTGTCTTCGGAGGTGTTCATTTTGCCCTTTACTAGTAGATGACATTGGCCATGATGACAATTTTGGTACTAAAAACTGAAAGAAAACATGGCTTACCTCGCAAGGTGCTTACCTATTTTCCCAGTGGGTACTTACATACATACATACTTATCTATGTATAGCACTTGCATGTTATTCTTCACCGGATTATAAAATATTTATATATACTTTTTAAGACTCAAGCTGCTGCCATTTCTCTTTGAAGGTGACACTCTTTCCTGGAAGTCTTACAATCGAAAGGTTGGCTACATAAATGGAGGATCGTTTTGCGAAATTATCGCTTAAAACATTATTTATTTTTAACCGACTTCAAAACAAGAGAAGATTATCAATTCGTCGGAATATTTTTTTTTTATGTATGTTACCGCATAACTTTGGACTACGTCAACCGATTCCCATAATTCTTTTGCTATCGGAAAGGTGTTGCCTCAAGGGTGGTCCCATACTAATTTGGTTTAGGGCTGATCATTTGGTCATGAAGAAATTAACGGTACTATTAAATTTTTATATGAGAATTGAAGTCGGTTTTGTTTTTTGTTTAAAATTTTACTTGTTGTTTAGAAAAATTCAGAAAAGGTTGAAGTCTGGCCAAAGTGCTGCCGCTTTGTCAATTAACAAATTTAGTCAGATACCCACTCAACAAAGGAGATTTCTAAACTTGAGGCGTCAATATTTAATAACTAAACTGCTCGCAAAAAAATTCCCAATTGTAATGACAAATGAAAAAAAAATGCTAACTAAGTAGGTACCTACTTCACAGCTATTACCAAAGGAGAAAGCCAAACTTTTAATACTTAATTTCATGCTCGGGTGAAATAAATTAGAGATATGCCATTAGAACTGTGCTACAAATAGCATCTAGGCAGCAATATTTAGACTTGTGATCTTTCAGAAGTGTGAAGTCGTTGTTAGATACTGTGACTGATTTGCTGGACAAATATTCGCTAAAATTCGTGGTATTGTTAAACAAAATTTGGTATATTGTATATAGAAAATATTTATTTATGTGCATTTTTGCCACTAAATATAGAATATGTTAATGGATAGCACCCAAGTATGCAATTAAAGTGGCGACTCTTATCAGAAATCGTTGAACACGCGCAAACGTATGTGGAAAGCAAAGTGTGAAACTTTATTAGTAAAAATAAAAAAGACGAAATTCGTCTATGTGTATAATTAAAATCTTTTGAGTGTGCAAAAAATTTAGGAATTGGCAATAATTGATTTTAAACGCATGAAAGAAAGTTGACACAGCATTAATTTTGTGAGACACGTTCATAGACTAGGTATCATTTAGCATAGTATGTATGTATGTAAGAATAGACTGAAATGATTTTTCACGCCTTAAATGATGCATTCAGATGCTTGTTTGCTAACATTGCCATTTTAAGAAATAACATAAAACAAATGTACATATGAATTATTCGGCTTCGAGGCGAGGTCGAAATGGGCCAACGAACTGGAGAAAACATCAAGGCCAATTAAAAAATTTACTAACAATTAAAGAGAAACATAAAAACGCAGATATATACATTTAATAATAAGAAAAAGGTAATCAAATTAAGAAAAAATTTATAAGGAATTCAAAAACTAAAACCCCAAAAAAATATATTTGGATACAATTAAAAAAATATTTGAATAAAGCTAAAAAATATTTGAATAAAATAAAAAAAAAATTTTTCATAAAACAAAATTACTATTTGAATAAAATAAAAAATTAATGAAACTAAAAAAAATTTAATGATATTAAAAAAAAAAATTATAAAATTCAAAAAAAAAAACGAGTGAAATTAATAAAAAAATAGATAAAAAAATAATTAAATTAAAAAAAGAAATATCAAAGGCAAATAAATATAAAAGTAAAAAATTAAAACAAAACACATTTAAAACAAAAAATAAATAAAAATTAGAAAAGTTCTATATTAAAAAATTTTCATAAAATAAAAATTTTACATTATTTAACAAGTCAAGAAAAAAACTATTAACAAAGAGCTTAAAAAACTTTAAAATGGAAATTCATAAATACTAAAAAATACCAAAACAAAAAACTAAAGAGTAATTAAAAAAACAAATAAAAACATAAAAGCAAAACTAAAACAAACAGAAATTTTTCAAGGAAAAATAAAAAATTAAAAGCATAAAAGGATTTAAAATTTAAATAATTAAGACAATAAAAACTAAGTAAAATATTAAAGAAAATATTACAAAATAAACATTTTGGAACAATAAAAATTTAAATTAAAAAAAATAAAAATTTAGATTAAAAAATAATAAAAAATTAAATTTTTCAAAAATAACCATTAAAAAATAAAACGAAAAAATAACAATGCTCATTCGTTTATATAATACATACAAGTTAAAAATTAAAATTAAGAAAAAATAAAAAACAAGACCCAGATTTAAATAATTTCGAATAAGAAAAAATCCAAGCCCTTTCTGTACATACATACATACATACATACATATATATGTACATATTAACTAAATAGTACATAAAACAGATATATGGCATGCGCCACCAGCATTAAAACAACAGAAAAAGGCGGCGAACTCTCCTCTAATCTATCAAACAAATTTTTAATACTATCAACTTATACTTTCTTTTGTAAAAACATAATGTAATTTATTTTAAAGAAAAATCTACAATTCAGATTAAATTTAAACAAATTGAAAGCCACATGAGCATGACAAAATCTAAATATATTAGATGTAGTGTTGCATAGCCTTTCAAAGACTAAATGCGTACAATAAACTTTTTGCATTGGTGGTTCAATCACTTGCAACTGGGTCTAGGACATGCGGGCGTGGCTCACGCATCTGGCACGCCATAAAGCATGCAAGGAATTTTAAACAAAAAAAATATATATATCAAAATAAAAACAAATAAAAAAATTTCATCTCACGCTGTTCTGCAGTACACTTGGCGAAGGTAAAACCGAAGAGCGCATGTCAAAGTGAAAGCAAAATAAGATAACTATGCTTGCGGTAAATGCGTACGAATGGCAACCTTCTGACTAATTGAATTTTTTTGGCAACACTCAAAACTAAAAACAAATTTAATTGTAAGAGAAGATACGCACACGCACAATGACACTGACGCCGTTGAGGCTTTTAAAGAATATAGTATTCGATTAATTTTACTATTTGCTTTTCTTTTTTTTATTTGCATTTTTGCGCATCGAAAGTGAATGTATGTACGTGGCTGCGACATGTAGAAATGAAAAACAAATAAACAATATTGCACTCAAGCTTTTTTCTGTTGTTTATTTTATTTTATTTTTATTCACATCGTATGCGCACAATTAATCAATTTGTGTAGTTTTATAAATCAATAAATCAATAAAATGATAAATTACTTTTTTGGGTGGACACTCAAAGGTAAACATACATATCAATCAGTATGTATTATCTCGCAAAGTTTAAAATTTGGCTGCGTACATCATACGCCATGTCGACCAGCACTGGAGAGCGTAGTACACTAACCACACCTAGCAGAGGTTTGGGTCATTGCTGAGACTCATATTTAAAAATAAAAATTTATTAATGAGCAGCGCACGCTAGCCATGCAGTGACATGTAATTTTCTTTTTTTCCCCCTTTCTACATTCCGAGTGTGGGCAGGTCGTAAACCTAATAAACTATGGCGAATAGACAAATTAAGCTAATGACGTACTTAGACGATGTATGTAAAACGATGATGCAATAAAAAGTGTGGCTAAGTTATAAGCAACTGTGAATTGTATTAAAAATTTAGAAAACCAAAGAAAATTTTATTATCAAACCTCTTAGCCTTTGTTACCACAGCTCTCTATGGCATTGACCCCTTCATAGCTACTTTTAGCCCATCCTCATTTTTTCTTCTAATTTAACAAATTCATGTTATGGACAGCAAACCACACAGTCTTACTCAAGCTTCGGTGTGTGTTTACCTCGCTTTACGGACTTTCTCAAATCGTTGACATATGTAAATATGAACACACATACATACAATTGTAGTATGTATGAATTATTCTCTATTGTTAGCATTTATTTCACTTTTTCAACTATTGTTGTTGTGATATTATTATATTTATAACAAAAATCAATCGATAAAGTTGTTTGACGCATTTGACATGAAGAAAATGCCATTAAGTGCAGATGGAAAAGTATACACACGGCAGCTACGACAATAGATAATAAAGAGCAAAGAGATGAGGCAAAATGAAACTTAAACGGTGCAACAATAAAGTATATCTACAGAAAGGTAACATAAAAATGGTACAAATTAAAATTTATAATAAAATAAAAAAAATAATAAAGAATAAAAATAAAAACACAGTAGTATAAAAATAAAAAACATATTAGTATTAAAATAAGATAAAAATTAAGTATAAAAATAAAAAAATAAAAATTATAAAATAAAAAAAAATATATAAAAAAAAATATAAACAAATATAAAAATAAAATTTTTAAAAGAAAAAGAAACAATTCTGAAAATAAAACAAAGTTAAAAATAAAACTTATAAAAATTATAAAATGTATACCATGATGGCTTGGCGACCTCTTCACTTGCAATTTGCAAACATATCTCAAAAATCGGATTCAAAACTGAAATTAAAAAAATTGATTCCTGTGGTTTTGCTGATGAATTACCTATATTTTTATAAAAAAAAAAAATAAGACTACTTTACGTACCTACATACATTTATAACAAGTGGAATATTAAAAATAAACAAAATAAAGATACATATTACAAAAAAAAATTAAAAAATATATAAAAAATACAAAAAATTACAAAAAAAAATTTAAATACAACAAAAATTATTAAAAAAAAAAAATATCTATTATTAAAAAATAAATACATATATTAAATAAATTCAAAATGTTAAAAAAGTTCAAAATGTATACGAAAAGGTTAAAATAAAATAACAAAAGCAAGAAAGCAACAACACAAACAAGGGGAAAGTACATTAAAAAATAAAAATATATAAATAAAAAAAAAAATTCATTGCAGTTAGTTTTTAAATTGCGGGTGCAAAACCCTAAAAGACTTTAGGAAAGCATAAAAAGCAAATATAAAACAAGTTGCAAATATATGTATAATTGAAGCTCTGGATAATTTCATAAAGGCATCAAAAAATTAACGAAATTAACGAAAATCCAAAATTTCCAGGTGAAAGCTCTGAAAAAATCTCATGAGGGCATAAAAAGCTTGGTGAAAGCTTTAATAACTCATGAAAGGTGCAAAAATCGGAAAACTTTGAAGCTTCGAAAAATTGCGGAAGCATCAAAACTAAAATGAAATCTCAGTAAGGTTTGTGTCTAGTTTCAAACTTTCTGAAGAACTCTTTCTGCTATTCGCCACATTCTTTCGATTATTTTTATGTGCACACAAAAGATATCGCGTCATTTGCGGGAGGAAAAGAGAACATGCACCTTGTTGGACAAATGTCATACAAAGTAAAGTAAACCATTAAAATGGAAAAATATTTGTAATAACACCCCCAGGAAACAAAGGATACAATTTACTGTGATGACGGGATTATCAGAAAGCTGAACGAAGTAGCGGCGGCATTGCAAGTAGACGCCGCCGACGTCGCATCTGACATTGACACAAAGGTTCAGACATGCATGTACGGTAATCTTTTTTCCGCTTTCGTGGGAGTTTAAAATAATGCAAATAGACAAGATTATAATTGTAGACATTGTAGAGCAAAACAAAGGAGATGTCACAACAATGTAAGCCGTTGGACCGGTGGAAAAAGCTAACGGCTATATGGAAGCGATGGGAGGAAGATGTAAAGAGTTTGAACTGCTTAGAGCCAGAGATTCAGTGCGAGCAAATAATACATGCACTTGCAAATTAATAGATGTGCAAATTTGCAATTTATAAAGAAAAAACAACCAAAATATAGCATATGTTTGTTAATTCATTGCACTGGGCGTTGTTACGAAGAAAAGCTAAAGGCAAGCAGCCAGGCTGTGGGAAAGCAAAGGGCGTCGCACGTATCAAAATTGGATAAGCAAACAAACAGCTGACGACTGGCTGACTGACAGCCAGGCTGGATGAGATCATGCGGAGATGACATGAATCGGAATAAATAAAGCTGAAGTTCAATGCAGCCGTTGCAAGAGAAGCGAGGGAACGAAAAAGTGATATAATTTATTATGCAAATAAAATGCATGCAAATGCGATGAGAGCAATTAATATATATTTACTATGTAAATAAACAAAGCGCGTGTGAGAAAATGGTATGTAAGGAAAAACAAAAGAACAGATATTTGCATTGCTAATTCGATTAAAGTTATTGCACTTCGGCAAACAGAATGGATGTGAAATGAGATTGTAAGTGAAATTTTTGAAATTTTTTGAAGTTTTTTTTTTTTTTTTGTGAAAAACGTGTTCAGCTCGTAGTCTAAACAAGTTTAAAGAGCTTGTAAGCATAATTTAAGTGCTCTCCCCTCGAACTTTTAACCTTTTGAGTTTTGATGTTGTCCGCCCACTGCCCCACCGCACAACGCCCCACAACTCAACTGATTTGTAAACTAAGTCAAGGGCGTTTGTAAAATCACTCAAGCGTGTAGAATCAAAAGTTGATAAGCGCATGTAGTAAGTGTTGTAATTAACTTGCCAACAGCTGTCTGTACTAATTACGTATGAGCCAGCGCAAGTAGTTTGTACATAGCATTATTTGCGATAGCTGCTACTGGTGTTGCCACCACAAATGTCCCATCATGTAATCAGGCATTCACGCGTGAAACTTGCTATTATCATTTTTATTGCAATTTTACGATATTTTCGCACAGACACCTGACGAAGTTCGGCTGCTGTTTTTTGAGATATGAAATGTAAACAATGTAAAATAGTTTGTTTACACAATGTAATGTAATAAACAACAGACGTGGAGAGCCGCGCTGGTGGTGAAAATATTACATTTTGCAAACAATGCTTTATTTCAGCTATAGCTTATAGCTTTTTGAAGAAAAAAATTAAAGACAACTCAAAATGCAGTGGATTTGAGTTGAAGCAACTTTGATGAAAGGTTCGTCGGTGCTAATGCACTCTCAGATACAGGCTTAAATTGAAGTAACGCGCTATAATTCTCAACTGTTGAGTCTAATAGCTCATTTCCACCAAACCTTAACTGCAGTTTATGCCCTTTTGGGAAAAAACAGAATAAAACCCGGAGGTAAAATGATTGCAACTTATCTGAGCTCTTAGCTGCAGTTAAGCGCTTGGTGGAAATGGGGTATACAATACCGGCCAAAAGTGGATGAATGGTGTTTTGTTTTCAATATTTTCACACTTTCAAACTTTATACAGAATTTAGAACAATTCCAAAAATTTTTATCTAAATTTCGAACTTTTTAACCAGAATTTTTGAAAAATTTTTGTGTATACAGGAAAGTTTTGTGCGGCTAAAAAATCGCTTTGATTTTTAATATCTTTTTTGCGGACGGCTTTTGTTTTTTTTTATATATACATATATAAGATATAATAAGGAATTTAGGAAAACTGGCGTTGACGTAACCGATTTCGATAATTCTTCCTATAACACATGATCAAAATTTTTTTATATAAAAAAAAAGCCACACTCTCCACAAAAAAAAAAATCTAAAAAAATCAACGGTAACTTTTAACGACTTGGAACTTGCACTTTCATATACTACAATTGAATGGGCTACAAAACTGCATACCTGAAAATTTTCCAAATATTCTAATTAAATATTTTGATGAGATTTTTTTGAAGTTTGATTATTTTTTTTTTACAATTTGTGCAAGCTTTTAAAGTTTTATTATTGTGGTTACTGTTATAGATTGAATTAAATTTTAAATGAAAATTATTAAAAATAAATAAATATATATAATTTGCAAACTATATCATTTTGAATTTCGTTGCTAATTAGGTGATCGCATCTGTACATAAAAAAAAAAAAATAAAAATAAAAATCCTCCTTTTTGTGTAGTCGGTTAAAAACGAAACATTATTCATCCACTTTTGACAGCCACTGTAAGTGTGTAACACCCGCATACAATGCGGCACAACACTATTCACTATTTTCTACACAGTTCCAAGCCAAATCAATAAGCCGCTGTACATAAAAGAGTTGCGTATTGAATTTATTTATTTACAAAATAAACAGGGAATACAAGTAGTTGCATGAATTTTAATGAGTTCGCGGAGAAAAAAAACACAAGTACAAAACAAAGTGGAACAAATAAAAATAACAAGCCGGTGCCGAGAAGAAGCAAGCGAGGCTACTGCTGCTTTAACGGGAGGAATTGATTTTTTTTTGCTGTGAAATTTTAATGACTTGCAGGAAAGTAAGCTGTTTACAAGCGTCATATTTACACTGTTGCTTTATTTTATTTTATTGCACAAACCCTTTCTGCTTTTTCTCACTTCAGCGCGGCGCACTGTGTTCTATTTTGGAAAAAAGGGGCAAAATCATATATGTATATCGAGAATGAAAAGCGATAGCGAAATAAATGTAATGGTATTTTAAAACTTTTGTAGGTGGAGAGTTCAGGGAAAAAAGTATCGTTGGATAAAAGAATTTCCTTGACCTGTAAAATGACCTTTAAAATTAGAAGCTTTTGATTTTTTTTCTTTTTTTCCTATAATCCGTATGCAATGTGTTTAAGCACATATTTTTGCTGTTTTTGCATTAAGAAATCCATTTGCAAGGTTGCAAGAACCGAAAAACGAATTTAATTTTTTTTAGGTTTATTGCAAGCTGTTAAGACAAAAAAATTGGAAATAAAAAACTTTTGAAGGTCATTTTAAAGATCTGATTGCATTAGAGCTCAAAACCTACCTTCAAAAGTCCAACTATTTCCTGTTTTTTTTTACCTAAACTTAGCATTCAATGAACTTAAAAAAAATTAAGTGCATTTTTTATATTTTTGTGACCGTATATGGCCCTTGACGCAAGAACAGCAAAACTGTGTTTAAAGTTTCTAAAACGTTCAGGCATACTGGTTTTAGTTAAAAAAAAAAAAATAGAAAGTTGAAAACCTACATATATTTAAAGGTCACTTTAAAGGTCCAAGTAGTTATTCTATCCAACGTCGACTATTTTTCCTTAATTCTCCCTCTTCAAAAGTTTAAAATACCGTTACATTCATTTCGCTATCTCTTCTCATTCTCAAGAAATTTGATTTGGAGAAAAGTCCAAAATAGAAGACTGTGCACATCGCAGTGATTAACCAACTACAAATTTGCGCAATTATTCAATAAGAGTTTTTTCTTCTTTTATTTCTCTTTGCATTGCAAATATTAATGAGTTGCAAGAATTATAATTTTATGCAAGGAATTTCAAACTAATAAAAGTCAACATTCCTGCGGAATTTCAGCACAGCCACTAGAACACGCGAATATTTATAGTTGAACGGATATTTACTAGGCTAATAACGCAAAAACCACTACTATTTATTGTTGCTGCTTTGTAGCAGTGCTTTAAAAGCTAAGCAGAGGCAACAATTAACATAGGATTTAAAACTTTAAAGAGTTCAATGCACGAAAATATGAGACTTTCAAAGAAATGTGTGCTCAAAGGCCAAAATGAATAATATCGAAAACCCATAACTAAATACTAACCTTGCTGCTAAGCTTACGGGGTTTTACACTTTACTGTAGTACATAGAATAAATCGATATATGTAGAAACATACCTATTTGCAAAGTATTCTAGTTGTGCACACATTGCAATGTTCTAAGCATTTTGTTGGCCGAAATACTAACTTATACTAACATTTAATAAAGACTTTGCAAAATAAAATTAATGGTTACACAGAAATGCAAAACAACAGCAACAGTGGCGAATTTTTGCAAGTGCTTACTGTTGTTACAAGTTTCGCACTTGCATCGCTGATTCTTGGTAACCGCAAACCGAAAATTCCACGAAGTGTAAAATACTTAAAAAAAAAATACATAAATAAATAAAAATTAGTAAATGCGCTAAGCAAAAAAACAAACAACGCACGCAGATGTGTGAAGCAATTAGTCATGAAGCTAAGACAGAGAGATATACATATTTGGTGGCATATGACGGCCTTTTTAAGTGTTACAAATTAAAAATGACAACCAAAATTTTTATGCGGGGATTTTTCGAATGAACGCACAAACTGGTTTGAACGAATTTTGATCGAAAAAGTGCAGCAGAAAAAAAATTTTCTACAGCTCAATACGCAGAAACATGACGCAATAAAACAAAGGTAATTTACAATTATTTGAAGATTTCTTGTAACGGATTATGCATATCTAAATATAGTTTAATGTAACAGTATTTATAGGGAGAAAAATCCCACAAACGAATATCTGTACACATTTAATTTTTTATTTACACTTGGCGACGACTGCTCTAATATAATATTCACAATTATTTTAATGAAAAAATGTTTGCATTATTTATTTATGAAAATATAGTTCATTCTATAATAGTATAAACCATATAAATCAAAGTTTCACTTTACATAGGTAAAGTTCACACAAATTAAAAAAAAAAACTTCATCCAAAACTTTTCAACTTTTAATTCAGAATTTCTAGCCAATTCTCGATTTTAGTCTAATGAAGTGCAAGTTTCAGCCGGCTACAAAATCGCGTTGATTTTTGAGATTTTTTTTTTTTGAGACTGCTTTTACGGGGGTTTTTTTTTATATATAACAAGTGGAATTTACAAAAATTTGTTGCTAACGGTCTCCCGCATTTTATTTCATAAGAAATTCCTACTTATATGAAAAAAATTGCAAAAATCCGTCTCCAAAAAAAAATTCTCAAAAATCAACACAATTTTGTAGCCGGTTGAAACTTCCACTAAAGACTAAAATTGAGAATTTTTAGAAATTCTGAATAAAAAGCTGAAAATTTCGATGAATTTTATTTTGAATTTTTACGTATATTTTCATAAATAAATAATGCAAAAAATGTTTCATGAAAATAATTGTAAATATTATATTAGAACAAGGTGTACACTTTGATATATTTTTACGGTTTCAAATTACCACAATTGACTGACTCATAACAGCATAAACGCAAAAATATGTAAAAGCAGGCGCAACACCATTGCGTTGTTGAACTGCCATTAGTGGCAAAGAGAATTTAAGTGAAAAAAGTAAGAAAAGTAAGTCAAGAAAGCAGGCATTAAAAAGAGTAAACAATCAAAGCAAAAAAAATCCCGAAAAAACTGTAGAACTACGCAGAGAAAAGCACGTCACATTGTACGCACATACAGTGGCGCTTACGTAAATAGCACATATTTATTTTTTACAATATTCACAATGTTTTATGTGATACATTTTTCCGTAAATTTTTAATAAAAGTTTAAACTTTTTTTTTTAGTTTAAAACTTTGTGCAAAATTTATAAAAATTTAACAAATTCCAAAAAAAAAATCTTCAAAATTTTAAGCTTTTTATACAGAACTTTTATAAACATATTGGGTATGCAGTTTTGCAGCCTTTTCAATTTTATAATAATAATACCACCCCTAGACAAAAAAAAATCGCAAAAATCAACGATCTTTTCAGAATTTTCAAACCTGCACATTATTATACTAAAATTGAATATTCTACAAATTGTATATCTAATAAGTTTCTAAAAAAAATTCTGAATAAAAAGTTGCAAATCTTGATGAAATTTTTTGGAGACTTGTTAAATTTTCCTGAATTGTATACAAAGTTTTAAACTTTGACTTTTATAGTTTATGTTAAAGAATCTGCTATTTTTTAAATAAAAAAATAACGAAAAAATTGCACCACGTAAAACCTTGTGTGCTATTTACGTGAGCGCTACTGTATATGTAAGTATGTTAACAAATTGTTAGTGTAATTTACTTTGAAATAATACAATAGTACTAAGGAAATGATACAAACAAGCCAATATTTGCTATCGCAAATTGGTGATTGACGTATGGCACTAGGCTGAAGAAAATATTACCATGCGTATGTGAATAGTCTATAGGCTACTTAAGTGTAGCTAATCGATACAAAAAAGGATGTTGTCGATTATATTGGTTCTGTTAAAACAGCTCGAAGACGTGGGTTTTTCGTAATAAAAGATGTGGTAACATTTAAAAAAAAAATCGATTTCGTGTGCTTGCTGCCAGATAATTTCGGTGGATAATACAAGCAAGGGCGCCAATAATAATAATAACGTAGGTACAAGACATTTCTTCACAAGAAATCATCTGAGGAAGTCATTCATAACTGACGCAACCTGCGCAAAGGAGAACGGCAACTGGAAATATTTTTGTGCGACCTAAAATGACGAAAGCTTTGTAGAGCGTAATAAAACAGGTTGCTAGTGAAATTCGCAAAAATCGCTAACTAAACTGCCGTCGCTTAATCGATGTTCAAAGTCTTTGACTCATTAACAGCCATACAATGCTGAGCAAGCACTCAATTCGAAAGATCAAAGTTAAGTGATACGCACCGCACCGCACCGCACCGCACAGCAGAACAAAGTGCCTTTACGCGACAACTCCTAACCGGCTGTTACTAAGCATTTTTCTAGACTACAAACCTAAATAATTAAATTGAATATTTTGCGTACTCAAATGTAAATTAAATTCAATTGCCAAGGTTAATTGGCTGAAAAAATGCCAGTTAGTTGCTGCGAGTTTGTTGGATAAAGTAAGAAATGTGATGCGACGCGGCAAAGTTAAATGAGAAATTTTTGGAATATAAAGTGATATAAGAGAATTTCGCAATTTTTCGAAATTTGTACATAGTCAAACAACTGGTTTAAAACATTTTAACTGTTGAACAGGTTCTCTACTTCTTGCCGTCAATTGTGATGCACTGCTAAAAAATTAAAAAAAAAAAATGATTCGACTTTTTTGGCTACAAACGTCTTTGAAATAAACGTCAACTGCGCCTTCGGCAATGCCAGCTCGCAAAATATAGCGATCCAGATTCAGCGAATATAGCAAAAAAACAACCAGAAAATTATGCTAACTTTAGCTGATGCAAGTTTAGATTTGCGCACAGTAAGCTCGTTTGGCATCAAAACACGTACACAATTCTTAGAAAAGTCAAGATAATTTAGTGTAGCCCTCTCGATGTTATTGATTTACAGTGAGCGTTAATAATTAAGTGAACATAATTAACCAGAAATTGTGACTCATTGAAAAACTTTGCGACTTCAAAGTAACAACAGATAATACAATAGAAAGCGTTTTATTTTTGATAGGAATTATAAAAAACTGAAAGGCAATAGTATAAGGAAGCCGTCAGAGAATAAACAAAAAACCAAAAGTTATTGAGTAAACAACGCGAATGGGGAAATAAACTAAATATAATGAACAGAAAACTTATTTTAAATCCGAACAAAACAGAATTGGCAAAAATAAATAAATAAATTTTTTTGTAGCGGCGCATAAATACATACATCATGCGTACGCTCGCCATTCCATCGCTAATAACAATTTAATTTGTGCTTGAGCACTTGCAACAAATTTCAAATATTGCATCATGCTAAAAAGAGCCAATGATACTGAACGCGACGAGCGGCTACCAACACACAAAAAGTCTCAATGCAATTAACCCTTTTCAATCGGCGAATGCGAAATGAATGTTAAATCACGTACAAAAATTGTATACATAATTGTTAATAATTTAAAACGCAGCCGAATAGGCGCGCAATGGTGCGAGAAACACGCAGCAAACAAATTAATTGAAGCTCAATCAGCGTTGAACAAAAAAAAAATGGGATAACTTGGCAAGCAAGCAAGCAATCAACGCGTGAAGGGTACAAAAAAAAATTATGAATGAATTTCGTGCGCGCTTGGCAGGCAAGAAGACGTGCAGCAGTAAGCATAGCTGGTTACAGAGGCAAAACCAAAAATCGGCTTTAAATGCAAATAATTGCAATATAAATGCAAAATTATTTCGCATTAAGGCGATTGTGTGTGTGTGTGTGTGTGTTTGTGCGCGCTGCCGACCAACCAACAAAGCAAAACGAAACGCAGTAACCCAATTTCACGCTGACGCAAGCCTATTGCACTAAACAGCGGCGCCAGTGAAGGGAAAATGTAGTAAAATTAAAAACAAAAACAACAATCGCTGCATTGATTTACAGTAAGTATGTATGTATTTATTTACTTTATAATATCCATACATATTTTCTCAAGTGTTTTCTGGGTGTATTTTTTTTTTTTTTTTGAATGCCTTTCCCTTGTGGTTTAATTAACCTTTAGCAGCAAGTTGCTGACGTTGTGCCAAAAAAAAAGATAATACGAGGCGCTATACTTAGCTTTTGTTGAAGCCAAATGCCACCGCTGACAGCGAAGGGGTACAGCACAAAAATAAAATAAAATAGAAAAGCGGCTCCAGCGAGCGTCACTAAGGTCAACGCGAAAGCTGAACTCTGGTGTTGAGTGCTAACGACAGTAGCGTTGCAAGCAAAGCGCTTTGAAGCGCCGACTAACATGTGAATTTCAGAATTTCATATGCAAGGGTAGCGAATATTTAAATGAGACAACAAAATATGTACATACGTATGTACATTAGGGTGGTCCCAAAATAAATTGGAAAATCAATTTTTTGGAACTTTCTTGCTGTCACCTTCCAGAATTGCAGGACAAATTAAGGGGATAACAGTATTTTCTATACTGTTATTGGTTAATATTTAAACCGTGCCGCCAAACGATTAGAAACAGTGCTCACATGTTTATATTTTCAAGCTTATCCATTTTTTTTGAATTTAAATAGTATATATATTTTTTTTTTATAAAAATATGGCTCATTCAGTAACATAAATCAAAGCTTAAAATAGTGTGTTAAACTTGCGAAAATTCTACAATTTTCAAAAAATTATCATCGAAAGTTCAAGCTTTTTTACACACGGGTTAAAGAAGTTAGAGCATCGCCAGGTCAAGTGTATCTAAAAGGAGACTATATTGAGAAATCCATAAATCGCCACTTTTCCAAAATTTTCGTTTTTCTTTTGTAGGCTAAGTACTTATCGGAGCGCCCTCGTGAAGAAAATGCACAACACCGTCAACAAAAGAAGTTATGAAATATCAACGCGAATTTTGGGAACCTTGAAACTTGCACTTTTTTATACTGAAATTGAATAGGCTATAAACCTGCATACCCAAAAATTTTCTAAAAAAAAAAGAAATATTTTTCTTCAGAATCCTTGCAATAATAGAATTATGATGGAAATTTAGCTCTAAAATTTTACTACTTTGCGGTACGGTTAAATGTTAACCGATAGGTATACAAGGGAAGCAAACGTGCGGCCAGTAGCTTTTCGTCTTTTTTGTGCGCTTTAAAGCTAATTAAAGTGAGAGTCAGCGGTACAAACGTTAGTAATACACAAATATACTGATAACCTCATGAATTTGTGCATATATATACATAAATACGAACTTCTATTGCACCGCTAGTAACGGAAATATAAATACAATTTAAAGACTTAAATAAGTTGTACAACCTCACCGCGTGAAATGCCCGCAAACAGCAAAGCACCACAAATAAGTAAATGTAATAAAATTAATAGCTGGTGAAAGAGCAGAGAAGTGTACAAAGAAAGGGGCCATAAAGTTGCAAAGCGGTCAGCCAGTTAAAACATTTTTGGATCAAAAATTGCAAGTCGCATTTTTCTAACCATTTTTGTAGATGATTCGCAGCAATGGTGAGCTGAATGGAAAGCTGCAAGATGCGGTGCCAGGCAGTGCTGGATTTTGAGCTACACAAATGTAGACACGCATGCCTGACTCGTGGAGAAAAATGTGATAATAGACCATAACAAATTTAAGCTATTAAGATGTCAAATACTATAACATGAGAAACCGTAAATGAGTTCAACAAATGAAAATATAAAATGTGCAAGTGACATAAAATGATGGCACTGAAACAAGTATAAAACAATAGTATCGAACGTCGATGACTAACGTTTATAGTTTCAAGCAGCCGATTATAGGATATTCACACGTAAAGTAATTGATTGTTTATTTTTTTGTTAGGTATGTATGTATGCAGTTAGTAGCGCCAAATTCATTTCGTTTATATTTTATTTTATTTTTTGCTTTTTCTTCGCTTATGTTTTGCTTGTGACTTTCTGTTTGTATGTATTTCTGCCAGCGGCAAATTGTTGATTCCATATCGAATGCCAAAAAAGGTTAAAATCATAATAGATTAAAGGAAATCAATGTTTACGTGTATGGAGTTAATGACTTTAAATAACATACGCAGCATACTTTCAAGTAAGAAAATTAATGAGCAAAAATTTTTGAGTGTCGCTGACCTGGTACAATCACATTTTTTTTTTAAATAAGGAAGTATAAAAAATGTAAGGAAGGAATGAGTAGTATGTGATAAAAATGTTGGGTAGGAACTACTTCCACCCAAATTCGTATGTTAAAAGTACGTTTATATGTATTGTGCGGAATTAAAGACTTGGGCCGTTTTCACAGCGGCGAGTTAACTTTCGTTCGGCTGTTAACTACAGGTATTGCGAACAGCATCAGCTGTTGCAGGTTTTTTTTTAATAGGCGAATTCCAAAGATTTTTCAAACTCTTTCACCAGTTTTCAGCAAATTTTCACAAACAGTTTTGAATTGTGAACGCTTTTATGAACAAGCTAAGCATGATGCGCTCATATTGCAGACACAACAAAGGTAACCGCACCGCCTACGCAGATGCAAAGTATAGCAATACTTTATCTGTTATTGCGAACAACTTCCGGTAGTAAATAGCAAAAACCAAAAAAAAAATTAAAGAGATAAAAAATCGCATTCGTCCCACTTAATGAAGAAAAAATCGTTACCAACAGACGGAAATCTTAAGAAAATTCCAAAACAAAACGAAAAGTGCCGCAAAAGGTATAAAATCCTACCTGCACTCCTTTCCTTCCAGTCCCACACTCTACAACGGTCACACAATCGACTTTAATTACATTTGTACACCATCAAAATGGACTTGTAAATATTTGATGAGTCAATTTTCACTGGAATGTTGTAGCCTATAAATTTGCCTATCGACAGTTAAAGAGTAATTAGCGTACACGCGCGGTCAGAGAATCATTTGAACTATTTATACTCGTATGCAATACGTTTACGAATTTTAATTTATTTGAAATATTTATTTACATATGTTTAAAATATATTTATTTTTGCTTAAACCTTTCCTATCCACGGTAACCATATGGATACTAATCTCTATTTTCCTAATTTGGCACCGCAAGCTAGTTAGTAGCAGTTGTGGATAAAAAACAATAATTACTAGAAATATATGTAGTATACTCATTTGATGTCGAATCATAAAAAGACCTTAAACTGTCAACTTTTAAGAATGTTTTCACTAAAATTCAAAATATTTTTTCCTACGTCAAAAAGTTCGGGAAGGAAAGGGTTAAAAGTTCGGAAACCTGCAGGATTTACTGTGCACTTGAATAACTTAATAAAGTTGCCAGTGAAAAACTTGTTGGTTTTCAGAAACTTTTGTCAATTGGCAAAATAATGAGTTCAGTCTATGATTAATAAAAATTAAGGTAGGTTCACTTCAAATTTTTTTTACGGATACAGGTATTTTTGAAGTTTCATAAATTTTTTCTCTGTTTGGGTCAAATCTACTCCATAATTACAAAATAAAACATAAAAATATTTCGAATTTAAAGAATCTGAGCCTCTATAACGCTTAAATGACGCATAATCAATGTATGTATTCGTATAGTTTCGGACGTTTTGATTTATCCTAGAAAGTTATATTGACCTCAAAAGAGAATAACTCATTTTTTATCTGCTATTCCAATTGGAAAAATAAAAATTTGTCAATGATTAAAAAAATTTTCTAAGGTTAAAAAATTTGTCCAAGATTAAAAAATTTTTAAATTAAAAAATTTCTCTAAGATTAAAAAATTTTTCTAAGATTAAAAAATTTTTAAAAGGTTAAAAAAATGTAAAATGTTAAAAAAATTGCCAACGATTCAAAAATTTGTTAAAAGTTAAAAATTTGTCAAAGAATTAAACATTTGCTAAAATTGAAAGGTATTTAAAATTTGTTTGAAAAAATTTAAATTGTGAGAAATTAAAAATTTCTTAAAAATTTAAGAAATGTAGATTGATTGAAATTTAAGAGAAAATTAAGAATTACAAATTTTGGTAAAAAATTGAAAACAGCGTATGAAGAAGCTCTTTATAAAGGTTGAAAGTTAAAGCTGGAACCACATTTTTATAAAAAAGTAACAATAACAAAGTATAAATTGTAACTTGAAAAACTTTGCAAATATTTAACAAAAAACGCCATGCTCCCTTTTGGTCGTCAGTCTATGTTGAAATTTTAAATTGTTAAAAATTAAAAATATTTGAAAATAAAAATTCAAAAAGGGGGAGAAATTCAAAATCCTTTAAAAATTGGTAAAACCAGAAAGAGATAAACAAAAAAATATATGGTATAAAATAAAAAAATGAAGCTATTTACTAAAAAAAAATGTTTAAACATGGAAAAATTATAACAAGGATACAACATTATCTATCTACTAGACGGAAATTCAAAAACAACTATGCAACCCATACCGAGTCATTCAAAATAATATTTTTATCTAGTAAAATTCCCAAAAGATTTTTTTAGATAATTCAATTATAAATAACAACTCATATCAGCTCCTAAATATGGGAAACGCACCCCGCTAAGGCGTGCACTTACAAAATTAAATATTTAGTAATAAATAAGCAATTTCGAATATTTCGCATCAAAGTCAAGCCGCACTGCGTGCACGCCGAAACACGTGTTTTGAACATTCTTACTTTTAACTTCAAACTAACAGATTTTTAGGAAAGTAATTTTATTTAATTTTTTGACATACAATTTCATAATTATTCCTGCTTATTTGACTATTTTTTTACGTCATTTTTTGTGAGTTTATTTTTAGCTTAAAACTTGTATTTACTTTTCACTGACATACTGTTTGAATTTTTTATTTCATTTATGACGTAAACGGCGCACATATTTATGTATAGTAAAACGTATTGACGTAAGCATGCAAGGACGAGATACATACGATATGCTGAATGAAGTACTGTAACAGCGGTGCATGTACAAGTTTTACATAGTTAAACAACAAGAATTTAAAGGGAAAAAAGTACAGAGAGCAAGAAAAAGGCCGAACGCCTTATGTAGGCATGTGAGCATTTTTTTTTGTAGCAGCAATCCAAATTGTTCTATTTGTATGCGTATTTCGTATAAATACAACCCTCGAATTAGGCAGATAAGTGCTGCCACCGCAAATCACGTTCGAAAATAATCAGCATATGCGCTTGGCCGAGCCGAGCTGATAGCGAAAAAAATGGAAAAAAACATAAAAAAAATACGAAATAAATGCTGGCTCATTATTGCATTTCAATATTTGGCAGTATTTTCGGTAGGAATATGTGTGTGTTAAGCTGAAATGTATGTAGAAGAGAAGCTAAATACTATGTGTGTAGTATGATTTATGATTCATTACCCAGTACGGAAAGAAACTAGTTTAAATATCGAAGATCTGACTTTCTTCCTTGGAACGAACTGTTGACTTTAACATGACGATGTTTTGTATTATTTGTCGGTTTTTGTCTTTTTTTATTGCCTTATTTTGCCTTTTTTGCGATTTCTAGTGCCTTTTCCTGCCTATTTCGTTATTTTATTTTGAATTTTCCAGCCTATTTCTTTATTTTATTTTGCTTTTTTTATAGGTTTGTAGGTCCTAAAAATCCGTTGCTGCATAAGTAGAAATAAATTAATTTTTCTAAGGTAATTGATTGAGCTAAATATGCCTACTGGGTAGCTATTGCTCGTGTTGGCATATGTGTATGAACTCACATTTAAGTAGCTATGTAAGTGTCAGATAAGATACGAGTCGATTGAATTTGTTGTAAGCTGACACAAATTAAATTATTTACGACGCGTATAACTAAGTGCTAGTAATAATAGTAAAAAAAAAAATCATTGATTGCAAAACATATTTGAACAATAGTGATTTTTATCGATAAGAGCAAAGGTAAACTAATGCGAAATCAGTGGATAACCACACATTCCTGGAAAAAAAACTAGAGCACGACGGGGAGAGTCAAGTTATATAGTCCAGCAAAAAGTAAACAAATAAGTATTGCTACAAATGACATTCAGAGACTAATGAGATGCTGTTGCCTGATAGGATCATGGATCGTGTCGCGCAAAATTAATAAATATTTACTCAATTAGCGGAATTTTCCTGTGAATTGAGAAAAATAAAAAACATTGTAATGAACTATGTAAACAAGTACTTTTCCTAAGTAGCAACTGAGTAGAGGTACATACTATTTGTAAACGTATACTTAGAGATAAGGAGTTGAAAAACAAACATTATGCCTAATGCAAAGCTAGCGCGAGAAAGCAACAAAAAGTGTTTATTTTGTTTAGTGTATTTAGTGAATAAAAACATGAAATGCATCGAAAAATCGATAATTATCGGATTGAGTAGCTAAAGCGTAGGCAATAAATTTCTTATTGGAATAGTATTAATAAAAATAATAAAACAATATAAAAAAAAAATATTACAACTCGCTAACCGTAGAGGTAAATAACAATTATCTCAATTAGCAGAGGCCAGAAATTTCCGCACGCTGGCCAAACACACAAACAGTGATCAGTAATTAACGCTTACATTCGACGACATTCTTTCAGACAAATATCAAACGTCAATAGAAAATTAAAAAAAAAAAAATTTGCAATAGTTAGCATTTATTTTTGAGTGCCTTTATCAATTAGGCGAGCATGACAGACTAAACAATTTACTGCGCTGCATTCAATTGTGAAATGTAAAAGCAAATATATTTTATAAATAAGAAAAAGGCAATGCAAAAAATACTAGTAAAATGATACTGATATACTACGCAGACAAAACGTGGCGGAAATGGTTTCAGGGGCCGGATACGTGATGCCGTCAATGAAGTCGACTTTATGACTTTTGTTGTTGCTACTTCCATAGCCACCGCTGAGTAGCCTCCTCCTCCTAAGGGTGGTCAAAAAAAAAAGTAAAGTCGGAATTTTAATCCGCTCACTTCCAAGGATTGTTCTATAGCAAAAAAAATATACCCCTACTTTTTTTATTTTGAAATGAAAAAATATTTAGAGGTCGTTCAAAGCGCTCAATGTTTTCCATATATTTTGTATGGGGGAAAGAACAACTTTTCTTAGGAATGGTATAGAATTCTTTAAAATCAAGATTTTTCGAATACCCAATTGTTTCTTTGACCACTTTTTATACTAACGATTTTTTTGGGTACCCTTATTGCATTTTCAGGGGTTTGAGCGGACCTATAAAATAAAGTTACTATGAAAAAATGGTTCAATAAAAAATTGGGTATTATTGTTGGAAGTCTCCTGAAGAGAACCACAGTTTTCCGATAGAAAAATATTGATTTTCAAGAATTCTATACAATTTCTAAGACAAGTTGTTTTCCCCGATTTAAAAGACATGGAAAACTTTGAGCGCCCTCTAAATATTTTTCCGTTTCTAAATAAAAAATAGGAATAAATTTTTTTTCGGTATAGAACAATCCTAGGGGGTGAGTGCATTAAAATTTCGACATTACAAGTTTTTCACATGCATTTTTGGACCACCCTACTCCTACTCCTCCTCCTCCTTCACATACATATCTACAGCTTAGCTGATCGATTATGAGTAGCTAATCTATTAATGTATTTAGATTTCAATTCGCACAATTATATTAATTGAATTAAGTCGCAAGTGGTAGCAAATATAGTAAATGAATAATGAATGCCTCGTGCCGATACTGTTGTGGAGCCAACGAGAGGGGGCGGACAAAGAAAGAAAGCAAACGTACATATTAAGATCCGGTGAAGACAAGTAAAAAGCGCTAATTTTACGCCAGCGTCGCTGTAAGGAAATTTAATTTAATTTTAATTTCGTTAATTGACATTGCACACTTAGTTTGGTTAAAATGTATTTACCTTGCAATGGAAAAGTAAATAAGTAATTTGAAAGGAAATATTTATGTTTATGGAAAATGCTATATACATAGATACATATACGCTGCCTGCTGATAGATAACTTTTGCGTAAATATTTGTCTGCGAATAATTAATTGGTAATTCCATTCTTATTTGTTTGCAAATTTACTGACAATGTTCTGGAATTTTATTTAAAGGTGAACGAAACGCTAAATTAACCAAGTTAACTACGTCAAACGCAAAGAAAACGCAATGAAGTGGTTTTAAAAGCAAAAATTAGTAACCAATATTATAACCAAAAGCGTGAAGGACAGCCGTAAAAAATTAAGGCGCTTAATGCGCATTCAGGCGTAGCAAAATAATTAGTATGTATAAAAAGAAAGGTGAGCTGAATAGCAAAAAAAAAAATAGTTTCTAGCGCTCTACACACTAATGACTCACAAGCTTAATGCTGAATAATGAAAAAGGTGAAAGGTAAACGAGCAAAAAAATATCTTTGCTTTATTCTTTCAATGATTAAAGAAAATTGAGTGAATGTAGCGACTTACATCTATTGAACGATGCTTAGTGGTTGATAGTAAGAAGAATCACATATGTACGTAAGTATGTACGTACATTAGATCGTACTACCTTACAAGTAAACATAGAAAGTACGCCGTACACCCCTGCGTCTAAAATATTTTTGTAGGGAAATTTCGAAAAAATAATTTTTTTTGCCGAACCTGGAGGTCGCCTTTTTTACATTTTTCGGTGACACCTACATTCGGCAATAAAAAATATGTTTTTAAAATGCTCGTAGCTCTACTGAAATAATTGCAGTTAGTGTTGGGCAGTATCGACAGTACACGATTTTTAAAAGTATCGATACTGGCTGCTACATAGTATTCAGTACTCACAAAATAACTCGAAAGTACTCAGAGCTTAAAAGAACTCGAAAGTACTCATCCCAAAAATATTATGTTCCAATCAGTACCTTAAAACGTGTAGTCCGGATCAATTCAAAATAATCAGTATTATGTGTTGAATAGATACTTAAAAGTACTGAGGTTTATTTACATTTACCGTTATTCAGAAATAATTGTGTTCAACTTCAAGTTTCAGTAATTTTCAAATACAATACTTGCACCCAGTACAGTTAGCATTTCATTTGACGCAATTTGGCATAAATATATTCATTTAAATAAAGTGCCGCCAGCTTGCGAGATTTCTACACTTAGCATTGAAATGTTACCAACATGTGTATATTTAAAGAAAGTACTACTCAGTACTCCCGATCCTTTAAAGTATCGATAACAAAGAACTCGATCCTCAAAAGTACTCGATACTTCCCAACACTAATTGAAATACTTCCTTAGCAAAAGTTTAATGATTTTTGGTGACCTTCAATTTACTGGCGTTAGGGTGGTACGTTAGGGTGATAAAAAGCGGCCCTGGAGGCCTACATATGAGCTCTG
The DNA here is from genome assembly GCF_001687245.7 of Rhagoletis zephyria. Taxonomy (NCBI): domain Eukaryota; kingdom Metazoa; phylum Arthropoda; class Insecta; order Diptera; family Tephritidae; genus Rhagoletis; species Rhagoletis zephyria. Next base: position 235,901 of record NW_016157282.1, read on the forward strand.
GAGCAAAAAACAAATTCTCCACGATATATCATACTTTAAGATCCGACTGAAAACGCCGAAAATATGACGAAAAATGCGATCCTACGCTCGGTAAAAAAAAAAAATTTATATATATATAAAAAAACTCGAAATTGACTTGCAAAATACTTTAATGGTGATTTCGTTTCTAACAAAAAATTTTGTCTTTTGATTGCCCCTTTCTCTTTGGTACGGTCTAATGTACATACATACATTTATACATATGCATATCCAAAGTGGATATTACTTGCATTAGAACTAGCCACTAACAAATCAAAAAACTGCAACGTTCAATTAGATTTCTTTGTAGTGGTCAATTTGCCAGTACATATGTACATACATATTTACTACAAAAAACAAAACGCCCCAACTTTTAAATATTTTATTACTTTATAATTCGTTAAGCCGTCCTCATCCTTCAATCGTTAAAAATAAATGCAACAAAATAGTGACCTTGTTTTTTAGATGGCCGCAACATTCAGCCAGACCGGCCAAGTCGCTGATGGTCGGACAGCATTTTTTGGCCACTAAAGTGTGGTAGTAATAAATTAAATGAGACAATAACTTGCACATATGCAATAAAAAATAAAATAAAATAAATTGAACAAGCGAAAATAAGAAAAAAATAAATAAAAACATACAGGGTGCGTCGTCTGGTATTTGAGAACACTCACATACAAAAAATTAAGAGACACGCTGGTATCTATCGTTGCTGTACTTGCGAATCGCAGAGTTCTTGAAACAGCTCAATTTTTGAAAGTCGATATGGGGCTATGTTCAAATCCCTCAGCCGTTCCACATGTATTGCGAACAGAGTTCCCGGCGACGGTTATGGTTTAGGGAGTTGTGATCAAGGAAAAATATTTCATTCCTATTGCAAGTGTCGAACAAGTTTATGAGAGGCCATTCGTATTCTAACAAAATTTTACTTCAGACAAGGCCATGAAGACTAAATAGACGCAAGATTAGAAATCCGAGAACTTTTACATTCAATGTTATGGCCACCCAACTCTACAGATCTTAATCGTTTGGATTACTATGTTTGGGGCGTTGTTGAACGGAGGATCAACAAACATCTCCATAATGCCCCTGATTATCTAAGAGCAGAAACTATCCGATTAATAACGCATATGGACGAGGAACATTCGATCCGGGCATGCAAACGATTTTGGTAGAGAATTGAAGCTATTATTGCCGCTGAAGGTGATTTTATTGGATAAACATATCGCTAGCTAAAGGTGAAAATGTGTCAAGTCCATTTTTTTCAAAATTTAGTTTTTGATGCAGAATGACAGACTGTGTGAAACTACATCGATTTTTCGTCTCTCCTGAACAATTTCAAAAAATGGACTTGCCACCTTTTCCCGTTTAGGTAATGATATGTGTATGCCGTTATTCATGAAAAATACAATAGATTTAAAGAGCTCTAAAAAGTGACATTCTCATACAAATTTTCGATTCATACGCAGTTAACAGTTTTCTTTATATTTTATGAGTTTGGTTGATAGCCTGTAAGTCAGTTATTAACTCCACTCTAAAAATTTCAATAATACAGTGGAAATCGATTTTCTAAGAAATACACGAATTCAAGTTCAAAAGTTGGCAATATCCTGAAATTCATGACGCACCCTTATGTTAGAGCAAATGTTTAGATGTAATGCATATATCGCTGATTTACTTCAACAGTGTCATAACTCAAAAAAGCAAAACTCGAGAAAAACGGCTTTTAAGTTTTGAATTTACATTGTTTTCCAAAGTAAAAATTAATACATATGTACATATGTATTTTGTTCTAGTGAGATACTTGTAATCGATACCGCTATGAAATTTTTACACAACATAGAAGAAGAGGTAGCAGTAATTTCTGTATACTCAACTAAATATTTTTATTTTTTAAATTATGACATTTTTGAAGTAAGTGAACGATACGTACATATATACATAATTAAGTTAAAAAGGCAATAACTAATTGAAAAAAAAAAAAAAATATGTGAAAAATAAGTGCATTAAATAAAAGATGAGTCAACGTAGAATGTTATAAGCAAAAAATAAAAATAAATTATATTAAAGGTCACGTATGTATGTATGTATTTAAGTGTGCAAAGAGCGCTGTGAGGCGCTATGGCGCTGTATAAAATCGTGAGCCGCTCGAACGCTTATCGTACGAGTTGATTGTGAAGTATCCAACCGGCTTTTGGGGCATGTTCGCTTAGACTGGGCATGTTCATGGTAATGAAGTTTATAAAATATATAGCAAAAAAAAATGATTGCTAGAAAAACGCGAGAAATGAGACCGGAAAAAGTTTTCATGTGCTATTTTTTTTTGAGAGCATTGGAAATGAATATGCTATAACTTTTTTAATATCAATTTGAAAAAAGAAAATAATCGAAAAAATCGAATTACATACATAGGTATGTATGTTTAAAAGAACGAATCATTCAATTTGTGAATTTTTCGTCCTTGCGATGTATGGAATTTTCAACCCCTTTCAATTTCCCCGCATATAAGGGTTTTATGGCTTCAAAAATTAATTCATTAATGCGAAAAATTTTCATAATTTTTTCGGAAAACTTCACTTTTATGCGTTTTTCTTGAACTAAATGTAAAATTCGTATGCCAGCAAATTCTCTAATCACTCTTTAAGAACTCATTCATCTATTATATGAACTTTCAAAAATAGTACACTTGCTGTGTATTTAGACTTATTTTGAATTCCTAACAATCAAAGCAAAAACCTCAAGAATATTTTTTTTTCATATAGAACTCGGAAAAATTAAAGAAATACCAAGTAATTTTACACGAAATTCTCAATTTTTCAATTCGATTTTTTAGAAAAGCTTTGAGTATAAGTACGTTACGTTGACCAGATTTCCGAAGCTACAATTTTGTTTTTAGAATAAAAAAACATAACATCTTTTAATGTATACACACAATATATACGGTGGCATTATAAAAATTCTTATAAAAATTCGACGAATTTGAAACATTTTAATCAAATTTTCTAGAATTTTTTTTTTGAGTATGCACTTTTTTAGCTCGTTAAATTTTAGTGCCAGTTTGAAGTAGCTTGCACTTACCGTTGATTTATGGCAAGTTTTTGTTTCCGCATCTTCTTCGATAAAAAGTATGTATGTTCAAGAATTTTTTGCATAGAGAAAATGAGCAACTTCTTCCACAAAAAAAAATTTACCAAAAATCAACGGCAAGTCCTAGCTACATTAAATTTTCAGTTTGAATTTAATGGCTACAAAACTGCATACCTCAATTTTTTCTAAAGACTCTGATTTAAAAAGTTTGAAATTGGGATGAAAATTTGCGAAATTTTTATAATCCTTGTACAAAGTTTGAAATCTCTATTTATATGGTGTTTGTTGTAAACAGCTAGACTTTTATAAAAAAATAATAAATATTAAATAAACAAAAGACAAATAGCCAAAACTGGTCAAAATATCGCACTCCTATTATTTTGTAGACAACTGTATGTATATCTAAATACATCTCTCACAAAGTGAAATTTTTCATTACAAAAGCTTTCCTTGAATTTTTCTTTCAAAGCTGCGCAAATCAGAAATTTTTTCATATCTTCTTGAGATCATTACGGAATCACTTCCTACAATAAAAGCAAAGTAAAGAGACCAGTTGTAATTAAAGCAATCCAGTGCAGATAAAGATTGCTATCCAGATGCTCAGATCATAATATTGACGAATGTTAACAATATTTACCCGAAATACAATCCAGCCAAATAAAATCCAGCATGCGCCAACAACACGTATGCGGAAATGTATACACCGTCAAAAACACACAATTTCAACACATTTTTTTTTTAATAAAAATTAAGTGTAGATATATAATTTACCTATTGTTACATGCGAAGTGGAGTGTTTGTTTTAATCGTGCTGAACTCTCACACGCCTGTCAACACAGTCACATTAAAAGTCTACCGGATTGTTTAACGCGGCCAGCTACCCCACCCCATACCCCCCTTAACTTTAGCTTTCCTTAAAAAAAAACAAATATCGATAATGCTTGCGCGCTCATTTCATTTTCCGTCAACTCTTTGACAGTAATGAGCAAATTTCATTGACTCCAATCAACAAAATATATGCATGCAAGTTTACAGTAAGTAAGCAGGAAAAAAATTATACGGCAAGCGCATTGTTTGCGTGAAAATTTGCCGCATGCAAGTGAAAAATGTGATAGCCAAAAACAACAGCAACAAAAAACAACAGTTTTGAGCGGCAATAAATTAACGAAGTAATTGCGTAAAATGGCATGTATTGTATGCATTGCAATAATGAAAGGTATGTATTTATAATTAGAATGGCATTAATTTCCGTAAAATTGCAGCGCGCAAAAAATACATGATTAACTTTCAACACTTTAATCTATTCATTTTTTGCTGTGCATGGTATGCGCAGCACGTACAACGCGTGTGAACTTTTAAATGTTACACTCTTTCAAAATGGTTTTAAATAGATAAACAAAAACCGTAAACAAGTCTTTTGTAGTGAAAACAAGCGCAGAAAACTTTTCTACAATAAGACTGGCGCATGAAAGTTTCAGTGAAAGCTCCAAATTGCATCCTTTTGCATTCACTTAATCCTAGTGAACGTATTGGCTTGGAAAACTTAATTCGTTTTTCATCGAAAAAAATCAATCTCACCTCAGTCACTACTCCTGCTTGGAAGTGAAAGCTTTCGTGAAAGCTCAACACTTTTTCTAACAATATTTAAACTAGGTGATCAACACTGCTTTGAAGCTTAAACGTTTCTATTATTACTAAATTAATTATGAATGCTTACTGAATCATGCCGTTCATAATTGACTCGCCACTACTGTATTATCACAAAGTAATTACGCCAAAACGGCCACAATTTAAGCGAAAATCGCTGGGTAATTACTGAAAACAAGCGCCAGCCAGCGAACACAAATATGGCGCTGCTTGACACCCTGTAGAACGTCACTTCACAAGCGAGCGAACGCCATTGTTGCGAGCACTTTGTAGGCAAAGCACAGGCGAAAAACATATGTACGCCATGCGACATGTGTATGTAGTCGAATAAGTGAATGTTTACATACGCACGTACATACATACATACATACATATGCGGGTATCTAGTCTACAGGTGACCAAAAATAGCAAGCACACCACACAAAAGAAAGAACGTGTAAAAAAGAGAATATATAAAAATAAAATGTAATTAATAAAAGAAAACAATGGAGATAAAAAGACGAAAAAAATTAACAAAAAAAAATTTACGTAAATATGCGAATAGTACGCAAAGGCCTTTCAACTGTAAAAAAAAATATAAAATAAAAATGAAACCTCGAAAAATACAGCGAACGAAAGAAAAAATGTCCCACCGCCTGCTCTGCGCATTGTTGTAATTGTATACGCGCTTTGGTCGTACGTGAGAATATGTTATATGCGGCGCACGAATTGTCCTAAAACGTTCAAAAAATAAAACAGACAGACGCGTAGACAAGCGATGGTCACTAGACACGGCACTGGCGCGGCGCATACATACATATAAAATAGCAGTAGGAGCAGCAACGCAGCAAAAAACTACAGAAAGGCATGTCGCATAATTTAAAAATAAAATAAGCAGACAGTCAGACAGCCTACATAAATACTTATGTATGTATGTATGTAGTCATATAAATTGCAGCGCCGCGTCGCCCACCAACTACATACACACTCGGCGACTGCCACCCAACTTGGATTACAGCCAACTACTTAAATTTACAGCTGCTTTTGCATTTGCTGTTATTGTTGTTGGTTGGGTTATTTGAAGTTGCACTCATTGCATGCGCCGCTGTTCGATCGATGTTGCATGCAACACGCATCTGCAATGTGCAATGATATGTATGTGCTACACTAGATATGACATTTTTTCAAGCAACAGCTACAACGCGCCTAAATAAATATGTATGTAGATATGTATGCATGTATGTCGAAAGGCAACAGAAAAGAACTTACGAAGAGATGTTGCGAACGCGTGGCGGGATTGAAGAGGTGCCACGCCCTAGCTGTTAAATGTAGCGCATGGCGAGCATCGTTGTCTGTGTAACGCTGGTATTTGCAGCATTAGAAATGTGAGACGAAAAGGCGGAAGGAACAGGGGTTTAGTAGAGGATCAAGCAGAATTATTTCAGCAAGAGTCAGTGATCAGTGATGATCCGCCATCTTGGTTTTGATTTTTGTGCTGATACTTTTCTTAGAAGAAGAAAAAAACACAAAATATTAGGGATCTTCAGGGGAAGAGTTCATCGCGTAGATGTGGGACTAAGGTAAGTTGTATTATGGCAAGAATGTCAAGTCTTATGATCTACTTCACAGCAGTCGCTGCTGATTTAATGAGTAAATAGAAGGTGGAAAAATTAGTAATCTTTGTCACGGGCTGTGATAGACGAGCAGCGGAAATTTGCTTAAGGTATGTTCACAATATATTGTACATATTCTACAATATAAAAAAGTTTTTGTTTTTGGTAGTTGTTTTTCGCTAAAGGAAAGAGGTCTTGCAATCATAGTTGTACCACAACAGGTAAACATCGCACACCCTTTTCAAAAGAGGCAGAATTTCAAAATCAGATCTGAAACAAAAACCAGAAAATATCGATAAACATTACCAGGAAATAACGATCAACATTACCAGGAAATATCGATAAACGTTACCAGAAAATATCGATAACCAGAAAAATATCGATAAACATTGCCAGAAAAATATCGATAAAAACTGGCAGGAAATATTAATAAACACTGACAGAAAAATACCGATAAACCTTGCCAAAAAAATATCGGTAAACATTGCCCAAAAAATATCGACAGCCATTATCAGATAAATATCGATAACCATTACCACGAAATATCGATGAACATTACCAGGAAATATCAATCAACATTACCAGGAAATATCAATCAACATTATCAGAAAATATCAATCAACATTACCAGAAAATATCAATCAACATTACCAGAAAATATCAATCAACATTACCAGAAAATATCAATCTATCAACCAACATTACCAGAAAATATCAATCAACATTACCAGGAAATATAAAATATAAATTCACATTTCAAACTTTATACAAAAATTACAAAAATTCTGCAAAGTTTCACCAAAATTTTAAACTTTTTAATCAGAATCTGTAGACAAAATTTTGGTATGCAGTTTTGTATTATAGCCGATTTAATTGTAGTATAATGAAGTGCAAGTTTCAAGTTGGTAAAAAGTTCTGCTGATTTTTGATAATTTTTTTGGGCGAAGGTGTTTCACATTTTTCCCATACAAAGTATGATCGACAATTTTCTTTTATATGAAAGACACTGCCAGAAAAAAAATCCCAAAAATGAACGTGATTTTTAGCTGCTTGAAACTTGCAATTTAGTAAACTATGTACAATTTAATGGGTTACAAAACTGCATACCAAATTTTGTCCAAAGATTCTGATTAAAAAGTTTTAAATTATCGTGAAGCTGCCGAATTTTTATAATTTTTGTACAAAGTTTCAGATGTTAATTAATATGGTGTTTGTTGTTTAGACTTTTATAAAACAATAATGAACATCAAATAAACGATTTCGTGGACCACTGTACATATGTATGTATCTCGACTAACAAAATTTATTTACGTTATTTTCAAGTATATTACTTCGGCTCATACTTTATTATTTATAATCAGAGGCGCAAAAACTTTCGGTAGCTAGTAACCTCTTAAATCGACTTAGAAAGCTCAAGGCCTTGAATAGTAGTTGGTTAATTCGACTAATCTATTAGGGTACTTGAAGCTCGTAAGCAGAGATTTCTCAAGTGCTTGACAAAAAAATTTTCTCAAGTTTTTAATCAGACACTCTCCAGACACGAGAGCATAGAATTATTATTTTTGTCTAGAGCTACTTAAATAAGCGTGCTCAGGCTAAAGCACAAGGGGTTGGAACGTATTGAAGGGTGTACTTTGATACTTCGAAATGTGCCAATCGTAGTTCTATAGATCATCTATTGTGACGAGAGCCCAATTAAGAGTTCTCGCTTAACTTACGACTGTCAGATGTCCATAGACCATGTGCTTGGCGATAACGAAAGTGCTTGTAGGCAACGAGAAGTTCCTATATACATTTGCACATACTAAAAGAACTAGAATAGAGTCGTGAGGAAAAATGTATGTGTCAATGACAGATGCCAATACAGCACTCCCATTGAAACAAGACCACTCTCGTTCAAATTCAATCAACTGCAAATAGTACATCAAAAAAGAAGTAGCATGTCCAGCCGAGTCAATTAGAAACGAAGTTCAAGGACGCAGGCGCTGCGCGCCGCGGGCAAACACGGCATATGATGACTCAGTATTACAACAATCAAAAGAAAAAAATTAAAAAAAAAAACACTTCCACAAATCAAATATGGCATAAAATATTTGTAAATATGTACTCACAAAAGGCACAGCACAGGCTTTTTTGTTGCAGACAAGCCAAGAACCAACAACTGTATACAGAAGCGGTTTGTCAGTCAGCTAACGAGCGGCGCGAGCAAACAATATTCGCTATATGTAACACTGCCTTAAACCAGTTGGGAATTTTCCATTGAAACGAACATGCGGTCTGGCTTATATACAGTGGGGAGCGGTGATGAGTACATGGTGATTTTTTTTTAAATATTTGCAAGGTTTTTAAAGTTGAACTTTTTTTTGCTATTTTTTCATAAAAATATGGTTCATGCTTTAAAACCAAAACTATATAAAATTAAACTTTATACAGAACTTAGAAGAAATTTAACAAATTTTCATAAAAATTTTGAGCTTTTAAATCAAATTTTTTTTTTTTAATTTTGAGTATGTAGTTTTGTAAATTTAATAATTTTAGTATAATAAAGTACAAGCTTTAAGCGGCTGCAAAATCGCGTTGATTTCTAATATTTCTCTTTTTTTTGCTGGCGGTTTTTGCGGGGTTTTTCATATAACATGTGCAATTTATAAAAACTGGCGTTGATTTTTATTTTTCTTTTCAAACGACCTCGCGCATTTTCTTCAATAAGAAATTCATGCTTGTATGTAAAAAAGTGCAAAAAGCCGTCACTTTATTATACTATATGCATGCATAATATTTTTTTGAAAAAATAACAAAAAAAAATATAAATGCATGCTTGTATGTAAAAAAGTGCAAAAAGCCATCGCTTTATTATACTATATGCATGAATCATATTTTTTTGAAAAAATAACAAAAATATATATTCAAAAAATTTCAAATATCTAAAAAAAAACCTATGTACTCATCAGTGCTCCCCACTGTACATATCTATATGTATCTGCTTCTTTTAATGTTTTTTTTTTGCTTTAAAAATATAAAAAAAAAACTTTTTCGCGAATTTTGATTTAATCTACATAGCTTTTTAGTTTATTTTATTGAATTATTTGATTTGGCTTGCTTGCTTGCTACGGCCGCTCGATTCATGGCACTTCCACGTTGGCTTTTGCGATTTTTGCATGAAGTAAAGTCGCACATACATACATATATATGCATGTATATTATTTGCTTTATTCAATATTTGTTTCTTGTGACTTTTAGCACCCATTTTAAGTTGGTGTTAATATTTTATAGTATACATACATACACATATACATATATACACATGTACGAGTAAACGTGGGTAATACGTACGAGTGGAGAGTGAGCAGCGCCATAATGAAATCGATCAGGCGAATCGACATGCTATAAACTGTATAAGTAGCCTGGCTGTAGATGACTAGAGACAGGAAGCAGATGGTGAATGGACGGAAGGAAGGGAGTGAAAAAGGAGGCAAGTCGAGGCTGATTTCTACGAAGCATATCTCCGCTAAGGGGATTAACCGCACCCCACACAGAATATTCGTTCGTAGGGGCAAGAAACTTCATATCGTTTCGAGTTATGATGATAATGAACGCAGCTGGAAACTTGAATTAGGAAGAAGCATTGCCCGCGGCAGATAAGCACATGTTGTAGAGATCACGAGTATGAATGAACTAATGCAAAGCAAAAAAAGAAGAAAATTAATATTATAATGCCGTAAAAGTCCAACAACCGCACACATACATACATATACTCACACAAATGCAATGCAAGGATTACAATAACAAAAAAGTACGCATTTTGGGAAATGAGCACAGCAGCGAACAGGCACGCATTGCGCTCATGAGTAAAGAACTCTCACACGATGGCGCGCGGACTGCTTTTACACGTACGCATTTTGTTGGGGTTTAAAATAGATGTCGACTACTGCGGAATGTGGCGAGTGATCTACATAAAATAAGAAGAATACAGCATTGGAAGAGCTTCATGGTGGCAGACCGGCGTTCCAAGTAAAGAAATAAAACAAAAGTGCACCAACGACAACTAATGACGTCGCTTGTGTGAATAATAATGCAACAAATAGCTTTGACAGCAAGTGGGCAGACAGCGAAAAATTTGCTGGTATTTGGGAGCCAGCGGATGGGGTGGTTTAATTATATATAAATATAGATTTTTTGTTTGGTACATATGTGTGTATCATAGAAGACTTGGTGGACTGCTTAAAAATAATCACACGAAAGCACGATAATTCAGATTTTCACAATAAGTGTTTTGTTTTAGTCAGAGATTAGAGCATTGTGTGATCTAATGGTCGCTGATGAGTTGATAGACATAGTGAAAAGTGTTCCTTTTTGTAAATTCCCTCAAGTGTTTTCCTCTTAACTCACTAAGAAAACAGAAAGAAGTGTTGCCTTTTAAGTATATGGTTTATCCGAAACTGCTGTGCAAAGGGTCGTTGAATTTTCAAGAGTACTTCGAACAGTATTTTAAACAAGTTTTAGATTCACAGAGAACGATGATAGTGTTTTGGAATAGTCGATGGTCAAGTTTTCGTAAAACTCCTATCAAACAGTCGATATGAAAAGTACGCGACGACCCATTGCTTCGAGGACCGGATGAAAACTAATGGATTACAGAGGAAGGGATTAAGTTAACCGATACCACTAGCCTTATCATTCAGGTATCAGACGGTGAAAAACTATTGGTATAGTCGATTTTGAAACACATTTCAGCACACACCCAGGCAACCAAGCGTTTTAGAGCAACATGCTGCCTCACTGTTCTTTTTGTCTTCGATGACATGTTTTGTGGACGTTCTTTACTACTTTTGAAGATCCAATGCCTAAATCCACTGCTAGAAGTGAAACTAAATCTTTTATCGACAGGACGACTGTTTTAGGCTGCGACTACGATCACCTCTGGCTATGAATCTAACTTGTTGTAGTCGGGAGGGAAAAGGAGAAACTCCACAGGCAGCATATCCAGGATTAGCATTGGCTATGGAAACGAGGTTAGCTTTTCATATTCCTCGGATTGTCCAGTGATCCAATTCACCAGTCCAACAGAAAAGGGCTCTAGAAACGGCTAAATTTCAAGCAGCATACTCTCGCGCTTTTTTCACCTGTTCGTAGGAACACAACCTTGTCCTAACCTGAGACCACTCCGAATTTGAAAAACAGGTGATGGTCTAAAATCATCGGTGTAGGACTAGGATTGCACAGAAGGACAACCGAGTCATTGCTCATATGGATACGAAAAAATTAGTCCGAAGCCGCGCTAAAAAGAAAAAAATTTTGGAAAATTTAACTGGGCTCAGCGCAATCAAAAAAAGCTGCCTTGAAACTAATTTCCAGAAGCTTCCACCGCACGTGACTAAGAAGTTCTCATTGAAGCAGCTGCATGGATGCCGAAATGTGACTGCCTACAAGCTTGCTGTGCTTGCTCTAACTTGTAACTACTACCTCCCTCAGTTTACAAGTCGTCGCATCGGGTCTGGCCTAAAAGGGCATGTGGGCATGACAAGTATTCGAATGCGTGTAAGCATGTAAATCTGGTACTGATTGTCTCGCTGATGAAAGAATGTGCCTGGGAGGCAAGCGCCAAGGGGGCAACACGTGAAACATAAAGAAGAAACGGTGATGCGCTCACAATATCTAGTTGATCAACATTGCGCTGTGTAGTGTAACGCCAAAGATGTAAAAAACAAATGCTCAAGACAGCATAGACTTGCCAAACGAGCGAAAAAACGGCCGCATACGCGGTGACGGTCGGCGATCGACGATCAGCCAACGCGAAATGAAGTCACCAGAGAATGTGAAGTGTTCATAAAAAGTGTGTGCGAGTGTGTATGAAATGGAGAAAGGCAAGAAGAGTCGCGCAACTTGCTACTTTTGCCGCTGCTGCCACACAATTTAATGGCCAAAATACACAAGTACGGCAACGTAAAGGCAAAAGCGCCATAAAAATGAAGCGCTCAACATGGCGAAAAACGAAAAATTAATATCAAGAAACCGGTTCAAATTCGCAAATAGCGCTAAAGCGAGAGGTGAATAGTTTGTGTGAGCAGGTCATAAGGTGGTAAAAAAAATAAATGCATATACATTAGGATGCATCACTCACCACTAAAAAAAATAGTACTGTTTTTTCATCGGAATTATATAAATTCTCTTATATTACAAGACTTCCGCAAAATATTTCGGTAAAATATTAAGGTTTACGTGAGCTGGACCTATTTGAAAATATTTCCAAAAGTTAATTTTTTTATAAATAAAACGTATCTATTTGTAATTTTTTTTCGAAAAGTCACTTTGGATGACAAAAAAAGTTATGCTTAAAAGATCTACATAAAAATGCTTAAACATTTTATCAACGGAATCAAAATAATGAGATTTTTAGAGGTATTTTTAAATCGTTTCAGCTCACGTAAATCTTAAAATTGTTCCAAAATATTTTGGCGCAAGTCGTAGAATATAATACATTTTAAAATTCCGGCGACAAACCAGCATTTTTTTTTTTTTGTGAGGCACCCTAGTATACTATGTATAGATAAATATTTAATTGGTAAATATTGATTAAATTTCTGTATCATAATTTTTTTCTCCATTTTTCTTTCGCAAACGTATTTGTATATTTTTGCATCACTAATGAACGCTTAATTAAAGCAGAAAATAATTTAATTAATTTTCAGCTTTTTGTAGAAAACCCATCCAAATCCGATAAAACTCGCAAAAACCCACACATAGCGAACTCAGCAAAGTGAAGTACCATATTGAAGAGCTTTAAGCCAAAGTCATGTACATATATAATCCACGGATAGGAGGGTGCTCTCAATTGGCTTTAAAGTTGAAGTGCTCGTGATTGAAGCGAAAAAAAAACAAATATAGTACTGGCAAGGGAAGGCGAAGGATGAGAGTGGAGGTCGGTAAGGTAAGCGCAGCGGTGGTTTCAATTCAATTAAGAAATTGTTGACGTGTGTTATTCGAGTGCTGGCCCGTAGGGGGAAAACAACAATAACACTGGCAAAATATCGGCGTTTTGTTTAGTGCGAAAAAATGTAGGTTAAGTTGAACAATTGCAAATAAAATTTTGCTGTTTATTGGATTTCGCAAACAACTACTCAGCTGTGTATGGTGTGTGAAAGCGCAGAAAATGTAAAAATATATGATTAAAAAAAGAGTTTATAAGAGTTTATTTGCATTACTTGTAAAAAATATTTTCGTTTTGTAATTTTGTAAGCTTTTGAAATTTGTTAGTTTCTTTTAATGTTTTTAGCTTTTCATAACTTTATTTATATTTCTCCCCCCTATTTTCTATTTTTCCCCTATTTGTTTCCTTTTTTCTGTTAATTTGTTTTATTGTTCTGTATATTTTTCCCCCCAGTTTTCTTAATTTTCAACCAAACTTTTCATATCGATTTCATTTTTTCACACATTTTTTTTCTTTTAATTACCCGAAACAGCCAAATGCTTTTTAAATTTCCCAAAATAGCGCAACTTTTTGCTGCAGCTATTCGTCGTTCATTTTTATTTTCAACCGTATAAATTTTCACGTATATATATTTTCCTGCACCAGCACACTTTTTTTTTTTACTTTTTCCTCTTTCGCTTTTTTCGCTTTTTATGGAATTTCAAATGCGGACGACGTTGTTGTGCGTACGTGGTCGTATTTGAATGTAGACAAATTTTGCTTATGCAATTTTGTATTTTACTGGAACAGACACATCGATGTTCGTGGGTACGAAGACAACGCTTTAGATCCGTTTTCGTAATGTTTTCGAAGCTGTAGGGGATTAAAAAAAAACAACAACTATGCGGAGGATCGGCAACCAATAAGGCTACACGGGCGGGAGTTCAATTATTAATTGACTTCGAAATAAATGCCATAGAATTCTTTATTAAATTAAATTAAGCAATTAATCCACAGTTCGCTTATATTTTAAGCTAGAAAAAACATCGAAATCGGGTGTTGAGCTGGTCGAAAACGCGCATACGTTGACGAAACCGAGACTGCTATCGCTACGAGCGATACGAGAACGATCGGGGACGGGAGTCGATTTTTTGCTATAAGTTTGTATTCGTTGTTGCAATTTTGTTGTACATTTAATGAGAACGCGCGCACACCGCTTGGTCGTCTTCTATTTTTCGGTTTGGCTGCCGATATCACACACTCAGATACTGAGGGAAACACGAAAATACACCACTGCTTCGTAGCTCGTCTACAAGTAAACTAAACTGTAAAGTCTGTGCTGTGAAGTGGCGGCGGCGGCGATGACGATGAATATGACGACGGCGAGCAGCGCAGGCAATGAGGGCGATTGTAGCTGTTAGCGTTGATGGCAATGTTGGTGCCAACAACACCAACCACCGGTTAAACTACAACAACTCCATAGTGCAGGCAACACGAATGAAACATGCAGACGACATAGTCGGTGTTAGGAAGTTTGGCGGAGGAGGAAAGTGCAGAAAATAATGATCAGCTTGATCGGTATTTAGGCATGGAGTTGCCACATATTATACTATAAACGCATAGGATTTTAAAATGCCTGCAAGTGGTATTGTTTGAGAGTAACTGGATACTTCAGACCTAGCGGGTACTCACAGAAAAAATTTAAGAAAAATAAATAACCACTAAATAACAGAAACAAAAAAATATAAAAATTTAAAGAACTAGAAAATATTGAAGCAAACTTAAAAAATATAGGAAATTTAAAAAATATAAAAATTTAAAAGATTAAAAAATTAAAACCCTTTTCAAACCTTTAACAGTAAAATTTTTTAATTAAAACATCTAAAAGTAGAGAAGGATAATAATTTTAAAAATGAAATTTAAGATTTAATTTAAAATAAACAAAGAAAATAAATTTATAAAAAACTAGAGAAAATGTAATAAAAAATTTTATTGAATGAAAAAATGTTATTGATTAAAAATAAAATTAAAATTAAAAACAAAAACAATTAAAAAATATATATAAAAAAAAACAAAACACTAAATACCCATAATATAAATATAACAAAACGAAATTATTAAAAAAAAAAATTTTATACAAAAAATTAAATACAGTAAAAATATTAACCTTTCCTAAAATATATTTAACAAGAACTCAAATTATTAAAAGAGCTAAATCAGTTAAAAATTCTACCGAATCGAAAGCAGTGGCAGCACTGTGAGCGCGACTTGACTTGTTCGCGAACAATGAGAGATCAACATATGTACATACATATGTCATCCAAAGAAAATAAAAGAGTGCTTATGAAAAGGTATTGAGGAACTCTATTAAGAACAACAATAACAAATATTTGCTGAATGAGTTAAACAGAAAATGGCAAATCAACAACGTATGTGTAGTGCTGCTCAAGAAAAGTAGAGAAAACAAGTCGCTCAAGCGAATAACCAATTTTGTGTTAAGCGCATTTTAGACGAGCTTTAGCGGTGATGCGTCAGAAGAATAGAGTAATAAGTAAGAAATAAATACGCAGTTAGAAGTTTTCAACAAATTACAATAATTTATGACTATGCATAGGAAAAAAACACTAATAAAGAATAAGGCGGGTAGTGAAAAGCGTAAAAGGCGACCAGCGGCAGTAAATATTTATTTACATATTGATTGTGCCGTTAATAGGAATGAATATTTTATTTTCACATTTCCGGTCTCTGACCGGAAAAATTTAATATGGAATTAATCAAGTGTATCTAAGGCATTAACTACCAACAAATAATCAATAAAATTATGCAGGTTGGCACAAAAACGGGCGAGAATGAGCTGGCAAAAACGTTAAGAGAGTCAGGCAGGTAAAATGCCAAAATAAAAAAACATAAATTTTGATTCATTTAGTGGAAATAAAAAAAACAGTTATAAAAACTAAAAAAAGTAATAAAGAAATAGAAATTAAAAACAAAAAAGTTAAAAAAAGAATTAAGTAGAGATTTGAAAAAGTAAGACAAAAAACAAATTACACAAAAAATTCAATACAAAAATAGGTTGCTAATAATAAAAAAATTTAATTAAAACAAATATAAAAAAGTTAATATTAAAAAATATAAAACAATAAGTTAGAAAATTTAAATTCAATTTTAAAAAATTTTTATGAATTAAATTTTTGTAATAAATTTTGAATATTTTTATACATTTTAAATATTTTTATAAATTTTAAATATTTTCATATATTTAATTTTTTAATTTAAAATATGTATTTTTAAAAATTTTAAATATTTTTATAAATTTTAAATATTTTTATAAATTTTAAATATTTTTATTAGTTTAAAAATCTTAATAGATTTAAAGCATTTTAATCAACGAGAAACGTTTTTAATTTTTTGCAAATGAAAAACACAATATTCTTCTGAAATATATGGAGCAAAACCATGGCACGTGTCAACCAGAGTGCTCATTCACTCGATGATAAGACAGCAATTTCTCAGAACCTGTTTAGAAAACACTAAACCAAAAATACCAATATTAAAATAAAACGAAAATTTAAAAATGCCTATGTGATTTCATAATTGGCACATCAACTCGTCGGAGCACACACGACACAGGCACTGCGACAATTCTCTATCTCGTCATGCTATGTCATAGACGCACCTTTGTGTGCATTTTCTTTATAAAATCAAATAAAAAAATTTAAATAGGCCAACCCAGAAAAGTGCAGAAAAAGTACAATGTTCTTTTTCTACTGCTTGTTGTTGCTGCATTATAAAAATTGCGGCAGATATTATGGAAATACAAATGTTAAAAAAAATCTTAATAATAAATATTTCAAAAAACTCACCACAAAAAGGCCAACAACGCAGTAAATGATAAGCATGCTAGAGGTAACCAGGTAAATGAGAGCATGATCGTGCGAACACTGAGTGCGCCCAACATACTTAGATTTGGCCAGTGAGCGCGGACAACTACTGCGACACTTTTTCTCTTCACAACTACATACATATGTACATAAATTAGCTAAAGTGGCAGCAGCTGAGCCAGGTTAATAACTACTATTGGCCAATATTGCTGGCGAGAATCAATTGTTGACTGCTTTTGAGGTTCCCTTATGTACAAATGTAGCGAAAACTTTACGGTTACTGCTTTCTCAGCTCGTTTACCTCACTGTAGGCAAGCAAGATTAGATGCTGCAGCGTAGAGTGTAGTTTAAAGAAAACCATTGACTTAGTTTTGGTGTGCAATTTTTTTTTTGGTTGAACATTTTTGTAATGAAAAATTTATTGAAAAAAATAACGAGTATGATGACAGAAAATTTAAAGAAAAATATATTAAAACAAAATATGTGTGTATATTTAGAACAAAAATATAAAAAAAATTAAAATAACAAATTAGAAAAATATTCAAGAAATAAAAAATTAAAATAAATTAAACAAAAATTTAAAAAGTATTTAAAAAATATTAAAGAATATTTGAAAAATAAACAAATTAATATTTTTCAAATAATTTTTTACGATTTTTAGTATTTTTGTAATATTTTTTTGTAATATTTTTTTATTTTTTATTTTTTTCATTTTTTTATTTTTTTATTATTTTTTATTTTTTTTTAATTATTTTTTATTTTTATTTTTTTTTTATTTTTTATTTTTTTTTTTATTTTTTATTTTTTATTTTTTATTTTTTTTTTTATTTTTTATTTTTTATTTTTTTTTTTTTTTTTTATTTTTTATTTTTTATTTTTTTTTTTATTTTTTATTTTTTATTTTTTTTTTATTTTTTATTTTTTATTTTTTTTTTACTTTTTATTTATTTATTTTTTTTTTCATTGTTTTTATTGTTTTTTTAAATTATAGTATGTATATTAAAAAAGAAACTGAAAATAATGAAAATATTCAAAATAATAAAAAATTATTTTAAAAATATTAAGTTATAAAAAGTAATTAAACTATGTTTTTGATTTATCAATAAAAAAAAAGTACATTAAAATAAAAATATCTAAATTTCATAAATATTTCAAATTAAAAAAAAAAACACAAAAATTAAATAATGCAAATTACTTCCATGTCAAAAACTAGTTCCTGTTTTTTTAATACAAGGTGAAATTATTTTCTTTTCCAAAAGGCAGTCAATTAGCACAGAAAATTACAACTGGCGGTGCTTTATTTGACTCAGCCAAAATAGCTTAGGCGGTTACAGCGTCAAAATAAGAATAGGTAATAAAATTAATTTCCAGGGTAATTTCCTGATCCTAAAATCATTACAAAATAATTTTCTTATTTTAAATTTTTAATATGCATTTAACTTCACATTTATGTCCATATGTATGTATGTATGTACATCTGTACTCTTCTTCAATTTGTACGCCTTGTCGTATGAGCAACTCTATGCTCAAATGGACGCTCAAGACAACAGCATTCACAAATATAAAATTACACATTTATGTATGTATGTATGAACATATTTTCCCCATTTTATTCCATTTCACTTAATTTCTTTTCTTACTTTCAAATTTGCATTTCCCAACCAATTTCCTGAATTTGATTGCTTTTTGCCCTTATCTGCATTCAGGCCTAAAAATATGCAATACCGAGCGGAAAAAGCATTTCATCAAAAACATGAGCGCAATGTTTTAAGTGAGTGTTTGTGCCTGTTGGTGAGAGAAAATACACATTGGTATTTGTACTGTTAAAAGAGCAAGAAAAAGCTCTCAATAAGAAAAAGTATGTAGAAAATAAAACGCTGCTTCAAGTTGACTTTGATTGTAGCAAAGCTTTTTTGCTTTTGTTTAATGACGACGATGGAAATGGAATAAAATTAAGCAATACTATAGCAAAAAAAAATTAAAAATTAAGAAATGTGAAATAAAAAAAAAAAAAATACAGCTTCTATGAAAACTGTCTGCATTTTTAATCAGGCCTTTTTTCTTGTTTTTTTTTTTTGTCCGGCAGTTTGCCGCAATCTCAAACGCGTTTATTTCATTAGCATTAATACATTATTGCCAGAGGTCAGGGCAAGTGCAAAATGCGAATACATTAAACAGCTCACAGTAAATTTCTAGATATTAAAATCAAAGCAAAACCAAAAAGAATATTTATAAAATATGACCAAAGGAAGTAATAAGAAAAGAAAATAAAAACAGAATCAATGATATGACGAAAAATAAAAAATGTATAACTAAAAATAGTGAGAAGAAAAAATATGTCCTAAATGTGGATATTTAATGAAGTAGATATAAAGCGGCGGAATTTCGCCGTGCGTGAAAGTCTTTCACTAAAGCGATACATTTTTTATGCATTTTACTCAAAAAACCCTAACATATTTGTTCATAAGGTATCTATATGAGGTTTAAACAAATTTTGTTTCAAAAGAATAAAAATTTATAACAAAAGTATTTAAATGGAATTAAAATCGATTTAAAAGGGGTAAACATTTTATTTAAAAATTAACAAGAATAAAATATAGAGGAAAGTAAATTATCTTCTAAATAAAAATAAATATAATAAAAACATAAAAGTGTAAAGTAAAAAAAAGATGAAAATTAAAATTTAAATAAAAAATAATAACAAATAAAACAATTATTACAAATAAAAAATAATTGAAAACAAAAAATATTTGAAAATAAAAAATAATTGACAACAAAATATAATTGACAATAAAAAATAATTGACAATAAAAAATAATTGATAATAAAAAATAATTGATAATAAAAAATAATTGATAATAAAAAATAATTGGCAGTAAAAAATAATTGACAAAAAAAAATAATTCACAGCAAAAAATAATTACATACAGAAAAATATTATATGCTAATAACAAATAATTACAAAAAATAAAAAACATTTTAAATAAAAAAATAATTACAAATAAAAGAGTCAAAATTAATAAAAAACTAAAATAACTAAAAATAAGAACTATTAAAAAAAGTACTATATAAAAAATATGACCAAAGTAAAAAAAAAGTATAGGAAATAAAAACCCATTGAAAAAATATTTAAAATTATACTGAAAAATGTTTTAAAAGTAAATAAAAAGTTTAAACAATATGGGTTTGAAAAAAAGATTTGATACAATTTAAGCTAATACAATAAAAAATTAAAAAAGTATAAATGATTTTTCGATTTTGACGTTCAGAATTGCTTACCAGAGAATTTTAAAGATTAGTGTAGCATGTGTACGTTTAAAATTATTGAAACACTTACCTGTAAAGAGAAAAAAAATTTACATATTTAATAGTTATAGTGCATAACATCATAATAGATGTAAAAATATGTACATAGAAAATGTTGAAGACTTGAATAGGCCCCTGAACGAAACAGTCCAGAATAACTTGACTTGTATATCTTGAAGAGTGTTGTCACCTCAGCAGAAGTGATGTTTTAAGCTGGTACAACAATAAACATGAACTCTAAATTAATAAATCTGAATTGGATCTGGAAATAAAGGAGCCCCCAAATTTCCATCACGTTCGGTAAGGTAAATTAATAATTTTTTTTACTACGCTTGTATCACAAGTTTTTCTTTAAACTCAGCAGAGTGCAAAGAACAAAGAAATCCACTGATCTTCCATTTTTTTGCTCTCAGAAACGGATGTGAACTGGACATCTATTTGCATATTTGCAATACAAGTGGATCTATGTATGCAACAAAAGTTTGCAACGAAAAAAATTACACACTAACACTCTTCCCTGTCTGACCATCTGCAGCATTACACATACAAAACTACAACTCTACCCAAACGCATAGCTGCCAATGACATCATTCGACGATCACAACGAAAATCACCAATCAATCATGCAGTTGTCACGAATTATATCATTTTGTCGTTCTATTTATTATTTTTTTTTACTTTGTTGTTCTACTGTCAGTGCCAGATCAAAAGCAATGCTCCTCTTTTGCATATTTGTAGCACCTTAGATGTGAGCATTGCAATGAAGGAAAAGCTATCACAAGACAGCTGATTGCTATGTGCATATTTAAGAAGAACCGTGAAACAAAAACAAAGATGGGACGAGACAATTAAAATTGCATACAAAAGAGGTAGTGGACGTTCAAAAAGCGAGTAATAAAAATACGGGAAGTGCTCGAGAAGAGGAGATAAAATAAGAGTAAAAACTGACGACTGTCGGAGGGTCTGAAAATGAGTTGGGTAAGTTTCGAATCCATTAGATTTAGGAAGCAAATTGCCAAGGCAGTAGATAAATGTGCATTAGGGTGGCCCAGAAATGCATGTGGAAAAAGTAAAATCGGAATTTTTATGCTCTCCCCCCCCCCCCCTAGGATTGTTCTATACCGAAAAAAATATACCCCTATTTTTTATTTTGAAATCAAAAAATATTAGGCGCTTTGAGCGACCTCTAGATATTTTTTGATTTCAAAATAAAAAATAGGGGTCTACCTTTTTTCGACATAGAACAAGCCTAGGGGGTAGGGTCATTACAATTCCGACTTTACTGTTTTTGGACCACCCTAATGTGCATACATACATATGTACCCAAGCAAGAGGTAAAGTTCTATTACAAACAATTATTTAATTTGCACCCTTTTACTTTTCCTTATTATTTTTTAATTCGTGTATTGCTTTATTTCTTTAATTCAAGTTTTTTCGTCAATACTTTAGCACATTACTAAACTCTTAAAGCAATAAATAGCATACAATGTTTTTTTTTTGCGTTCGCACAAACACATAGTATTTTGGCAAGCAATTTTAATTGAATAATATGAGAGAATTTAATGTCAGTTCGTTAATTATAGTCATGTTTATAGATTTTTTTCGATCGATTCTTGGCATTTAGCCAAAAGTTCAAATAATTGAGTTATACAGTCATAGAAGCAACAAAAAAAAATATAAAAGTAATTTGCAGATGTTTCTAAATTTGCAAAAGCAACAATTTTAGTGGTGATGATAAAGTAATAAAAGAATTAAGAAAATATTAAAAGGCAATAATAAAATAAAAAATTTAAATAAAAAAATCAAAAAAGTAAAAAATGAATTGTTAAAAAATTGCTTGGTTCGATGACGGCGGGAGGAGTAGTGGTAGAGTGCAAGTGGCTGAAAGAAAAGATGGCGGAGATGGAGTGGCCTCCAGAAAAGTTTCCCGACTTTGTCATCGAAAATGGTGAGCTGTACAGGCGAATATCAGGCCAGATGGGCCAAAACACGGAAACACCATGGCGCTGGTGATGTTAGATCGTTTCTCGAGGTGGGTCGAGATTGTATCAATGCGGAAGGCAACAGCGGAGGGAGTAATTCCAGCAGCAAGAGCCGGATCCTGTAGCCCTTCGAACTATAATTTAAATGAATATTTTTATTATAAACATAAGCTGTAAGCAAAACCTTTCTGAATTTTGATGCTATTATTTTGACCGCAACTGTATGTACTTTCTGTAACCAAATGTGAAAACGAAAAAGCAGTGAAAATTTGCTTATGCATAATTATTTTCAATTTTCTTCAAATTTCACTCAAGTACAAGGGGCGCCCACGGCAGCGGCGACGGCAGGTGACGGACTGGCGCTCTCAAGCGTTAACGCTACCATTTGCCGCCGCAGCACGATTTAAATTTTTCTGGGTATTCAGGTATCTAGGTCAATAACACGATACATGGACGCTGCTACTACAATACAAAAAAGTGCTCAGAGCCACACCATTCATACCATACGGCAGCTTCAAGTGTGTGAAGGCGATGGAAGTGGTGTAAGGTGGTGGTGAAGATGTGGTACGCGCCATGATTTGCATGCGCCACTACTGGCGTTCTGTGGTCTTGATTTCGTGCGTTCCATGGACACAGCTGCGGCTAAGATCACGATTCTGCTGCCGCAGGGAATTTAAGGTTGGCAGGCGGCAGACAGCAGACAGCTTTATATACTGTCGCTGTGACCGTGACTGAGGGCTTTTTCACTCCAATAAACTTTTCTTTGCATTCACAGCTCGATTTGCGTCATTTCAAGTGACAAAACTTGCGAATAAATCGGCAAGGCACGAGGTGTTGATGATATGTGTGGTACTTTTTTTCGATTTATTTCCACTTGCTATAGCTTATACATAAATATGTATGTACTACCTTTTTTATTTTTATTTTTTATTTTGCCTTTCTATTCTCTTTTGCTGACTTTGCCATTTTGACATTTCTGCCCCCAGTTTCTAGCCGCTGTTCTGCCGTCGAGATATTTAAAATAGATTAATGCGGAATGACGCTTGTTCGTCACATATTTTTAGCGGCAATCAAAAGGTGTGGAAAGCAAATATTTTATGTCTTACAATATGTATTTATGTAAAAGCATTGTGACAAATGATTAAGCGTAGTTGAGATTTACTAAACAAGTATGTGCCCTTTCGAAAAAAAGATCAGCGATTCCCCGAGAATTATCTAGGAATTCGTTGATTTACGTCGAAACAAACATTAATACAGCTGTGTGTAGCGACTTTGACTAAAGTACAATTAATTGTTCTGTCGCGGTATGACATCAAACATGAATCAGCTGTTTTCCTGCGTTGTCAACGTGTGCTGATTGACTGAGAGAAGGAACAAGTGAGTGAGGGTACTCGACGAGAGGATGCTTACACATATTTTAGTAACGAAATTGAGATAAAAGATTTAAATTAATATAGCATTAAATAAAATGAAATAAATTAAGTTAAATAGAATAAAAAATACAATAAAAAATTTAGTTTATAACTTTCCTTTTATCTTTTTATTTCTCTCATTGTTATTTTTGTCAATGTTATTCTTTTGATATTGGATTTGTTTTTAAGTTTTGTTTTTCATTCAAATTAATAATCTAAAAAAAAATTAAAAATCTCACATTTTGTTCCCGATTTTTACGTACATACAGCTGTGGCAAAGATTTAGCGCCAAAATTCAAAATCATATTGTTTTCAACTAATGTTTTTTTTTATTAATTTTCATTCAAACTATAATTGAATCTATAGCAGATACCACATAAATAAAAGTTTCAAAGTTTTCACAACTTTCACAAACATTAATCAAACTTCCAAAAATTGCCATCAAAATTTCAAAATTTTTAATCGGAATTTTTACAAAATTTTCGGGTACGCAGTTTTGTATCCCATTCAATGTGCAAGTTTCAAGTTGCTAAAAATTACCGTTGATTTTAGAGAATTAGTTTTGTCTAGGGTGCTGCTCATTTTATTCCATATAATAAAAGGTCATTTGAAAGTCAAAATGAGAACATATAGTTACGGTAGAAGCCTCCTATTTAGTGTATTTTTCTCATTTTTTTCTTATAAGCGCCACATAACCTTCGATTCTACATAAAAATACCTAACATTTTACATCTTAAAAATAACGATAGCTCTCCATTTTTGGGCAGAGCCGCATGCGTTTTGACGTGGAATGACCCATATATAAAAAAATTAAAAATATACATATAAAAATATAAAAAACTATAGAAAAAATAAATAAGCTAAAAATTTAAATCAAACAAAAGACTTAAAAATTAATAAGAAATTAAAATTAGGAAATAAAAAGATTAAGAAATTAAATTAAAATAATATAAAAAATAAATAAATTTAAAAGGGAATAAATAGAAAGGCAAACATGTAACAAATAATTAAAACAATTTTCTTAAACGTAACAAAAAAACGTTATAAAATTTTTCATTTTCATTAGAATTGCTTTGCTGTTGCTGCGACCAAAATGTATATAGCAAAGTGTGATTGAATTTGATATTGCTCTCATAAGAACTATCCTAGGTATAAATTTTATGAATTTTAAATCGTTTTTGTTGTTTTTTATATTTTTTGACAACATGGGTCCTTAAAGAAGAGCTGCACTGAGTTATCAATCAAACCTTGTTTAATACACCTTGGCTGTGACTTTGATAATTGGATTTAGCCTTTTTATCGATTTGCTGCGATATTGATTTTGCTGTTCTGTGATCTGCTTAGCTCTGCTGTGCGCATGAAGCTTTACAGCATGGTGTATTATCTACATAGTACCTATGTATGTAGTCAATGCTATGCTATTGGTTTGCTCCTGCTGCGCTGTCGTTTGTGCTTTCACAAATTATTTTTGAATTGTCTAGTTTCTTTAGTAATTTCACAGCAAAACGGCAGCCAAAGCATTTCTTTTCCTGTCCTGTTGCTTTGCTTTCAATAGCATACACGCCGAAGTCAAAGCACAGTAAAAGCAAATTAAATAAAAACATCACAGCACTTTCAAACTGCGAGTAAAACACCATAAAATTTACTTAAAAAATATAAAAAAAATCGTTGGCAACAATTAAAATGGTTTTAATTTCATTTTTTGACAGCCCTAGTACAACTATTAAAAAAAAAACACCCAAATCGATGGTATTCTGCAATAACGACATAACTCAAATTTTCATCTATTTAAATTATATAGCGGATTAGGTTCATAAATAACAATATTTTTCTGTTGAACATCGACGTATGTGTACCTATTACCAACCGAAAGAGGGCGCAATTATGTATGCCATTTGTCAGAAAAACGAAATTGGCATTCCTTACTACTTAACAATAGCTCCGATCCAGTACTAAATGAACTTACAGTATTTTACAGGAACTTGCAGAAGGTTAGAGGAAAAATGTTCCCCTACTCAAAAATCCTGTAAATGAGAGCGATTTTTGGAGAGTTGTGTAGAGAATGAAGTTGTAAGATTTTAGCCGAACTTTTTCTTCTGGTCAAATCATGAAGTGTCTGGCGTGTTTACAGGAAAAACGCTTTTTTTTTGTTCCTGTACTTTTTGTTTGTTATTCACTTTTTACTCTCACTTCAGACAGTAATTTTGCTGTTTGACATTTTTACAGGATTTTACACGAAAAGTATTGGATCAGAGCTAGTGGCACATTTCTCTCTAATTCTTAACTAATCCATGTTTAATCCTTACTAAATCTTTATAAAGCAGTTATGATTTGAAAGCTTAAAAATTTTCCCTACAGAATTGTTATGATTTTTGAGTTGTGTGTTTATTGCAGAGGGCTATCGAAATATGAACAAGTAATTTTTAGCAAAAAAAAACCGACTTAAAAAAAATATATATATATCTATATATTTCATAATCCAATGATCGGATCTAAACCAAATGAGTATGGGACCACCTCTGAGACACTACCTTTCCGTTGCAAAAAGAATTATCGGTTGACGTGGTGCAAAGTAGAGCTCTCGATTTTGTTCACACATTTTCAAACAGCCCGGGTATATGAGCACCGAGTACTCGCACACTTGTTCAATGCTCATTACTCGAAAATTTTCGAGCATGAGCTCGAGCAATTCGAGTTTTTTCGAGTAATTTGAGCAATGTTTTTTTTATTATATTGACATTTTTGGTAGCAACTTTTAAAATTTTTCAAATTATTGATATATAATGCAAAGATTGTTACATTGGTATTTAATAATATAATTTATTTAACATGAATTAGAAAGCAGCTGCTGACAAACACAATTTACAAATTTTCTTTTGTTTATGAAATTGTTCAAAAACTCGAAAACTTTGAACAAACATTTGAGCAGTTGAGCAATGAACGAGTTTCGAGCGAGTATCGAGCTACTCGCATTGCTCGATACCCGGGTATCTAGAGCTCTAGTATAAAGTTATGCGGTAACATACATAAAAAAAAAAAAAAAAATATTCCGACGAACTGATAACCTCCTCCTTTTTTGGAAGTCGGTTAAAAATATGTGCATCGAGCTACACCTCCTTAGCGGCCCCTTCTTACCCGCCGCCATCCACCTATTATATCAAAGTCATGGGCAGACAAATGAGTAACTTTAGTGAAGCAATTGTCTATGGGTAATCGGAGAATTCTTCAGCGCACATACTTTTACGAGGTCTAAAATGCCGTCAAAGCGAATGATCGTCTGTCGAAAGCGAAAATGCCAATTAACGAATAAAGAAAGAACATACTACATACTTAGATATATGTATGAACAAAATAGAACACGCCATGACAAAAAGACCGATTATCTTAATGACAGCAAAGAGAGAATAAGGAGAGGACCGCGAGTGTGATGTAAAATTAAAGTTTTGCAAAATGTGTGCACAGACAACGCAGTTAGGAGCAACTTTTATTATTTTATTAGTTATTTTCTTTTTACCTTCAAGTAACGCACAACGATTGAGCAACATTTCACGAGCTGCATTTAGGAGAAGCGCAAGGCTTCATAAACAATGTCAAAGATAAAAAAGTCTATGTAATATTTAGAATAAATGGTAATCTCTCGGCTTGGTTTGGGCCAGTTTTGCAAATAAAGCACTTCACTTTCGAAACGACGCAATGTGGAAATATGTAAATTTAAAGGGGAAAAATAACGAGTGCGCAATGACGAGAACCGCACTTAGTATGTATGTATATACGCTCGCGCGCCTACAACGAAGCTCCAGAAGAGCACCACTTTTACAGCAGCAGCACTTGCGTAAAGCTCGCCACAACAACAACACACGGACGACCGAACGAATGAATACAATCGCTTATACGGATAGACGGCACGTCATCGCCAGCGTCGCACGCATTGCCTCACGCGCAATTTTTTCGTTTTTGCTTTTGTATTTATTTTTAATTTTTTTATTCGCTGGGGTGCTCTTTGTATTAACCGCTCGCTTTCTTAGCTGTTTTCGCCCGTATTTAAGTGCCTGTTTTCTTGCATGAGTTTCTTCCGCTTTGTGAGCGCGGAAACGGCGGCGGAACGCGGAAAAAACGTGAAACAATAAATAGGCGCGCGCACGTTGCTCAGTTCGTCGCACAATTTGTACTGAAGGAAATTCCGAAATGGACTGAAAAGCAGTGCACAACACCGAACCTACAAACACACTTGCAAATTGAAAGAAATAAAATCCAAACGATGCAGCAAAGAAAAAGCTAACAGCAGCAACAAATCGTGACGCGGCGACGATGACTACAACGGCAACGCGCAAGTGAAATGTTAAAACAAAAAAAGAAATAAAAATACAAAAAGCGCCAGTAGAAGTACAAAAATACATATATACTTTGTAATAAAAGGGTAAAATCATCAGCCAGCGCCAGCAACACCAGACGCGCCGGTGTTGCAGCGCTAAGAAAAAGTACAAAAAACAAACCCGCACACAGAAAGCAGATAATACAAAAGTAACAAAAGCCAAAAAATCATAAAATCAGCAGCTGCAAATACAAATACATAGTACAAAAAAAAACAACCAATATAAAAATCAATGAAACATACAAGTTAAACTTGAGGTTAGCCCAATAAAAGCGGCCGAGACGACGGCGTCAACTCTAGCGGCATGCATTTAGCTGTTGCGGGGGTGGAGGTGGCGGCGGCGGCGGCGCAGCGAGGCGAAAAGCATGCAAAGAAATCAGCAGGCAGCAAAAATGCAAAGTGCAAAAACATGTGCATATGTTTTACTTGTAATAGTCAATGAGGAATTTTTATGCCATTCTCACAGCAGTGGCAGTGCAGCGCTGCATTTATGGCTGGCTACATGCGGTTGGCAACGCTCTGAGCAACATCAACGCAAAGCAACATGTTGCTAGTCGGCTAGACGATATCCATTAGTGGTATAAAAAAACTTAATGAAATAAAATTTAACTATTGTAAAAATTAACAACTAATAAAAAATAAAGTTACTAGATTAAACAGTAAAATTTAATGAAAATTCAAACATTTGAAAAAATTTTAATCTGAAATTTTATATTGAGTATTAACGGAAGAGTTATGTGTCGATTTTTTTTGGGGGATTATTTCATTGCGAACCAAACCTACTAAGGGTCGAACTATGTATAATTATATAAATTAAAAAAAAAAAATACCACCATTAAAATAAATTAGGCGTTTTTCGGAAAATTGATTAATAAATCGTTCATGGTGAAATTATTCCAGGTGTAGTAATTAGAGCGAAAGGAAAAATTTGACACTATCTTATTTGAAAATTTGCCGAATGTCAAGAAAATAAAGCGAAAAAGCTGTTTTATTACTTCACCTGTTTATACTAATTTTACCATGTAAATCGTTAAACAATTGAAACTGTGTGAAAAAGTTTCAAATTATTTAAATAATATTAAGGATCTTTAAATTGAAGAAATGTCAAAATACTTTTCTAAAATTTAAAATTTTTAGGTGTGTATGTATTATATAATTATAAAATGTATTACGTTATCGCAGTCAAGAACAATTATTAAAATTACGGTTTTTGAGAAAAATTAAAAATATTAAAAAATTAATTAGAGAAAAAAGTTAAAAGAAAAAAATTAGGGAAAAAATTTTAACTTTTCAAAATTCCGCTTCTAAAACAATTTTATAGTTTTTTTTTTTTAATTTTTAGATGGTAACCTTTCTCAAAAACACATTTCTGAAGAAAATTATTACATACAAAATAATAGGTGCGTTCCAGCGTAAATAAGATTTGCAGGTTTACAGCATTTAGCCAGGCGTTCTAGGAGCCAAAAATCCTGTAACTGACAGTACTTTCGTGAGAGTAACTTAGGCTCTCTCAGTTAGAAGTTGCAGGATTTAGTCCGAAGTTCTTCTGCCAATTTAATGAAAACTGGCAAATGATCAGCAGGGTGGTATTTGACTGCAGACTGAAAGCGGCGAAGAAACGTCTAAGGTTACAAGATATTGTTCTTATTTGAAATAAATTGGAAGTTTTCATAAATTTTCACCCAAATATATATACATGAAGATACGGGGAATGTCAGTCAATTTCATATGAAATACAATTTTCGGTTTAAGTTTTTATTTAGCCTGGCTAAATAAATGATTTTGTTAACAAACTGTTTGATGTTTATATACACGAAGGAAAAGCGTTTTTGTGTTCCAGCAATTTATTTCTGTCATTATTGTATTACTCTCATTTGAGGCTTTAGTCCGAAAATTGCTAGAACACACCTAATTTTTATTATTAACTTATCCACTTAATCTTCAATAGTTTTCGATAACTTGCGACCCTATCCAGCGCCTTCTTCTGGCACACACTTCGGCAGCCAAACAGTTTATAAGCTGTTTGAGAATTGTAGTTGCTTTCCTTCCAGCACACATCAATGACTCTAATCTCTATAGAACTTGGTTACAAAATTTTGAATTGTGAAGGGTCAGTTTTGGAGATATGGAGAAAGAATTTTATGCAAAGCGTAGCAACGTCGACCGGCTCACCTGAAATATGTAGATTCAAGGAGGAAAAGTAACGTAGCACTATTGCGAACCATGCATTGCATTGCATTCGTTTGCGTTATGTACATACATATATCTACTAAAAGTAAACAAATTTTATCGATTGTGCACTCGCCGCAGCAAGAAAACACTTGCAATAATAGAATACCATTGAAAGCAAACAAGTATTAATAATTTATAAAGGAAAAAAATAACACAAAACCAGAAAGAAAATGACGCATATCAAAAACAAAAGCAGCTGCAACTACCACTACAACAACGAGGAAATAAACATTGTAGCACTTGGCAATGCATAAGGTGGAAAAGTGTAGAGAGCAGGCGGCCAGGGAATGCAATAAAAATGCAAGCAGCAACTCGAAAGCTATTGCCACACCATTAGAGTTTGTCGGCAATTACAACTCGGTTGATTTGTCGTTGCTGCTGCTGCTGCTGCCAGCCAACTCCACTCGGAATCTTATTTGAAATTGGCGTTCAACGCTGTAGCCGCTACTTTTCTCCACTTCGCGTGCAACGGAAAAAAGTTGAAATGGAAATAGAAGTGATAGAAAAAATCGACCAAGCCCAGAGTAGAGGGTTACGATGCCGAGAAACGTCGCCGCTGCCGCCGTTTTTATCATTCCTCACGCGCCGCCGCCGCGCCTATGTTTTCGTTGCTCGGCGTCGTAAGAATTTTGTACAAAATTTTCATGTTGTAACGCCGTTTCACAAAATGAAAAATTAATTTTGAAGAGTTTTTTTTACCTAATTTGGTGTCGACACTGTACAGGAATTCGAACTCCTTTATTTAAAAAACGTAACTCAGAAAAAAGCATAGGAAAAGCGTTTTTCGGTCGAAAGCATTTATTACTGTTAAATTAGAATTAAACACTGGTAACTTGACAATTTTTTTGCGTAGTAGTCAATTTTTCAAAAGTAGAAAAATGGCTCAGGGTGAACAAGGGTGGTCAAGATTTTTTCTCAATCAGAAAACACTCATTTTAGGGCCTTAACCATATACCATACGTCTCACAGACGACGTGGAGTTAATAATCGTGAATATTTTTTCACCGAGTTTTGTATTAACTGGTTCGTTACAATACCTTTTATCCGCGAAACCGATCGTCTAGGCTAGATATATGCGTATTTGTCCCGGGTGAGTATTTTATTTTTTTGCCGCTGGTTTGAGCTACCAATGCAATTTGAATATTTTTTTAACCAGACTTTTAATAAAAGCAAAACCCTTGTTTGCTAATTTCTACAAGCGTAAGTTTTTTTCTTCTGGGTTTCAAAATACGTATACGAGTACTAGGTGGTTGTGTGTGGTTTTGGTGTATCGCTGCATCGCATCGCAATGTTTTCTACACAAGGTCAACGTTTCCGATAGGTGGTGCAGAAGTCAAGAAATATGGAAATAACTTTTTAATTTTTTTTTTCAAATAGTAGAAACCTTCACTTCGCATTTTAATTCAAACTAATTAAATAGAATTATAATCTGGCGAACCCTAACGCTGACGAGATGACGTGATAAGATTAGTAGCCTTGTGGCTCTTTGGAATCTGTCTACGGCGTTGTCAGACGCACCGGCTTCGCCGCCGATTCTTTTTCAAAGTGGCGACCCCGCCGCCTCAAAGCCTGTCGGCATAAACCTCTAATACAGACCACTCTGGAAATAGCTAAACGGAAATTTACAACAGCGAAGAAATACGAAATTACAAAATTACAAAGTGCATATTGCACACGTCGCGTGCGAATGTAACATTCTAGACGAGTCAGCAACTTTGACGTATTGGTACATACAAATTACAACGAGCATATCCGAAGGCAACCAACAACACGGTGGTGTCGGTGGTAATGAAAAAAACACCTCAATGCAGCAGAAAGGCAAGCCTCCGCAAGCGCGTTGGCAACAGTGAGCTATCCACAATAAACAAAAATAAAATTTTGCAATAAAAATAAATTTTATCGACGTTGAAATTTCGAAATGCACAAAAAAAAATGATAAACAGTCGGAATAGTAAAAAATATTGACAGGGAGAGAAGAGTGAGGTGATCTTCATCACGATCAACAATGATCAATACGAGCAGACGCGGTTAAATGGTTGAGACGGGAGAGAGTGCAATCGCCAGAGTTTATAAAGACTTCTTGGTGCGCTATACAACACTTGATCAATCTTAGCAGAGCGGACATGTGTTAAAATATATATGTATATAAGGCCACCGGTGTTAAGGGTGAATTTAATTTAAATTCGAATGATTAAGTCAAATAATACGAGTGCTGATGCATATCATATTCTAGGAGGGCTTGTCGAGAATATTATTTGTAGAAAATATTTAGACCAGTAGAAGGGAGATACAAGATTAGACACGCCATCGATTCAAAGTTGTCGAAATGAAAATTGGTTATTAATTCGAGTCTCGTCCATTTTAGGGTTTTTACACAGATTTCAGTTGATTAGGAACTTTCATTACCACAGTGGAAAAAAGCAAATCGGCAATTAGACAAAGAGAGTTCAAGGTTAAATTGAAACCATCAAATTAATGACAATGGCTTTGTTTACGTTTAGCTAACTGAATTGAAAAAATTTCCACGACGAAAAAACATAAAAACACAAGAGCGTTGACTGCATCATAAGTCAACTTTATGCATGCATCCATTCAGCAAACTGCTCGCTTTATAAAAATGAGCTTCATTTTATGTAACACTAGCATTAAGCAAAAACCAATACGCGTCCCTACA
Source organism: Rhagoletis zephyria (assembly GCF_001687245.7). Taxonomy (NCBI): domain Eukaryota; kingdom Metazoa; phylum Arthropoda; class Insecta; order Diptera; family Tephritidae; genus Rhagoletis; species Rhagoletis zephyria. Next base: position 269,011 of record NW_016157282.1, read on the forward strand.
CAAATTAAAAAAAAAAAATAGGCAAAACAAATGACACCTATTTTTTTATTGTACAACGACTATGTATATTGAAATATCGATCCAACAGTTTGAACACAAATATAGGTATGTAAAAAAACAGCAGACTGTTTGATGGCACAGCGACTTCCTCACTAAGCGCATGTAAAGTAGCATAAATAAATAATAAATTAGTTTATATTTACATCGTCAACTTGTGCACTTTGCACAAATAATAAAATTAAATACAAAAAATTTCAACTCACTCCTTGGCTCGTTTTGCAACAACATCGGCCGATTCAAATGCCAAAGTGTACTATTCATACCGATTCAATTTAACTATTTTACGGCAGATTTTTTTCTTTTTAAACCAAAATCACATTTTCGCCAAAACAAAGCAGAACAAAACAGGTATTTATTTAACGTAAAAATACTTGGTCAAAACGTTTTCACAGAGGAGCAAAACTAAATTAGTCAAATCGGAATTAGAATCAATGTATGTAAAAGCGTATTTTCTTAAAAAGTTACCACTAAGGTTGGAGTTTTTATAAAGTATACTTACAACCTTTTTCTACCATGCAAAGTCACTAATTTGAGCATTAATTTCGTTTAGAACACGTTTAAGTCTACAAATCATATCCTAACATAAGAAATAAATTTTCTAATCCATTACTATTCTGCGATTTCTCTTATAAATGCTGGACTATGCTGAAAATACTAATGGGTCGATCACGGTTCGCAATCGCACTTCAGTGTAGTTGCCAGTGGGTGAAATGATATTACTGGTACCAACTGGGAACTGAGTTGCTATATTGCGAACTGCATTTTTGTGGTTGTCGCGTAAATTTTGAATGAAAAAATTTGTATTTTTTTTTATTGGTTTTGCAGCTTTTTTAAACTAGTATACATTGTCATTTCAGTAGCGTTGCCCATCGGCCACCCAACAGAGGTTGCATTGCAATCCACGTCCAGCTGATAGGGCTGGGACTATCCGCATATTCGAATATCCGGATATCCATCCGGATTATTCGTTGACACGGATAAAATCCGGATAGTATGGATATCCGGTTAATATTCGTTTGTGCAACTATCCGGATATCCGGATTTAAGAAAATCCGGTTAATATTCGTATTTTAGGATATCCACTAAAAAATTAACCAATTGGTGAACAATATTCGTTTATTAAATTATGCGCAATATAGAATAAATAGAAAAATGTAAAGGTAACTGGCTGAAATAATCAAAGATGTCGAAATGACCATAACATGCGAAATGCCAACAACAAACGGTAGCAATGTTAATAAATTCTTCATTTCATTTAACAATAACCACAATAATGAGCTGTGAGTCCCATGTACGATCGCGTGGCTCTTGATGTCCAGCAATCAGTTGTGAAAGCTATATCAGATGCAGAACTAAGAGTTTTTTTAACTTTCTCTAGTTCATTGTTATGCATGGCTTGAATTCTGCCGGAAATGGTTTTGCGACAGGGAATTACGTACTCTGGTTCTAGCATATTCACAAAATTCTTGAATCCATCACATTCCACCAATGAAATAGGTAATAAGTCGACAGAAATCATATTAACCATCGCTTGTGTTATTAACTCTTGACGTTCTTTAGACATACATATACTTCGCGCGAACAGCTTGAGCTACACGCGATGTTCGAACTTTTTCATTCCGAATTTTGTGAAGGTGTGTCTCCAAAGTGTCGTTTTAATGAACTGCTAATCGGTGTAGACTCTGGCCGAGATTCAGAGAGATAAGCTGCGTCCACGCCATTCTCTTGAATATGGAAAAATGTTGTATAGTGGTTCCAAAGGCTTGAAGTTGACCCTTTGTTTTGTAGCGTTTTGACACAAAATAAACAAATGGCACTATTCTTGTCCTCACTTTTTTGGAAATGATCCCAAATTTTACTTGGTATTTTAGCACTCATATTTGTGTACGGAATAGATCTGACGTAGATATAATAATGAACAAACCAAGGCACATTAAAGTATCAGTAGAGCAAAAACAACATTTGCGTGTATTTTGTTGTTGCTTCTGGTATCGAAAGTGTCAAAAACTGTTCTGAATTTTTTCTTCTAAATCAAAGCGTGCCATGTGAAATACAAAAAATTATAAAAAATAAAAAATTGAAATTGGAAAAAATAAAAATTGATGCAACTTTCTTTCCTAGTAAATTTGTTTGCTTCTCGAAGCATTGATCCATCCTTTGCAAGGCCCAGTAATCAGCGGTCGTGCTGCCGAGTTGGGCGAACGTTCCAAAAGCTGCTATTCAATCGCTTGTTTTGTATGGAAAAAGGTTACACATGCAAATGGACTTTAACAATTCAGAATTTTTGTGAGAAAAAATTTAAAATATTTGACATTTTCGAGACCAAATAATTTGAAAATAAATCAAATCAGCTGCTCTACTGATACTACCTGTTCAATGTACCTTGGAACAAACACTTTTTGTGAATAATTTTTCGATGTGTGCTTCAACGATCTAATAACTTTCGATCTGCACACAGTAAACATTATTCAACGAAAAATCCGGATATTCGGATATCCGAATATTATCGTAGCATCCGGATATCCGGATTTTTCGTTTAGGTATCCAGATATTCGAATATCCGGTTTATCCGGATAGTTGAAAAATCCGGATGAAATTCCCAGCCCTACCAGCTGATAAGAAAAATCAACTATAAAAGAAACGTTTACGAATATACAGAATCGGTTCGAAAGCAATCCTAAAATGTTATGTCGCTAAAGTATGCAGTTGGATCGAGTAGATTTCCAATAACTTATTGATGCTTTGCTCACCTATGTATCTAACGTCTAACAACTACATAGTCAATCGGGAAATCTGAATTAAGGGCAACATAAAGTGTTTTAAAAATATGTTCCATTAAGTAAATTGTACTTACTACTTGTTTTAACACCGCCAAGCACGAGATTTTGTTGTGCCTGCTTATTGCCCTCAGCGAATGAGGTTGTCCTTGGACGCCCACTCATGTCGTCGTCCGTGTCTCCTACTGCGGCAGCAGCTAGAGTGACGCTTTTGACGGCGACAGTGCCAGCAGCAGCAGCAGTAGTGGCAGCGGCGCTCGCTGATGTACCGGCGGCGGTATTTTTTTTACCAACTGCTACGGGCGCGCTAATTTTGCTTGGATTTCTTCGCTTTTACAGCGGTACACAAAGGAGTCGAAATTTAATTATTTAATTTAAATGTTTTTTTTTTGCAAGCTTCAGCTCTGACAGCTTTCTAAGGTTATTTCTGTTGTTGTTGTTGTTGTGTTGGTGATAATGGTTACACCGTAGTACCACTTTTATATGTTACAGTTGTATTTTAGTAAACCCGTTTTAGTTTGTTATTAACTAGTCGATTTGTTGTTGCTTGTATTGGGGAAGCAGACAAATTATACGGCGTGATGTGCGGTAAGCTGTGGGAGATAAATGTAAAAACAAAAAAAAAATTAATTTTAAGGCAAAAAAATGTAAGAACAACTCAAACAATTTACCTCTAAATGCGAAGCTGCGCTTTTTTATGTTTTCCGACAAATACTTCACATCGAGCGTCCCATTTGCGTACGATCTACACTCTGCTTGGCTATTTTCTGTTGTGTTTTTACCGTACGCTTAGCGTTTACTATGCTTTCGCTTCGTTTTTTTTTGTTTTGCAAGCGATAGTTTGCAATGCCTTTCCTCTTGCGCAATCAGTCAGTTCTTAAGCTGCTCTTTGTATCATCTGTTGCGCGTGCTGCTTCCACTATCGCTTGGATCTTATTTGCCTTGTTGCTATTGTTGTAGTGTGTGGTGTTTGTATGAGGATGATTAGTTAGCCCCGTTTGAATTCGATTCAATTGCACAAAAATGTTCATTTAATTTACTTAGTTTTTAAAAGTGTATGCCCAAAACTGTGATTTATTTCCGTTTTTGTATGTTGCATTGAAGAAACTAATTAAAAAAAAAACCTGGAATGGTAAAAGAGAAAAAAATATATTAGTGAGTAAAATTTAAAAACATGCATTTGAGCGAAAATCAAGAAATTTTAGTATATTTAAAAAAGAGCTGTAGCAGCATTCTGACAATCGCTGCGCTAAATTTTCGTCGCCAAAACTTTCTAAATTAAAAACTGAAAGTATAACAACATGAAAAAGTAACATGTCCTGTGTATAATCAACCAAATCTGGCATGTACTTAACTAGATGTTGCATATTGTTAGGCGCTCGTGTTATTCATTTAGAGATTTTTGATATTGAAAATAGCGATTTTCAGAATCCCACTGCTGGATTTGTTCAATAATTTTTGAAAACAAAACCGAAGCGCAGAACCGTTGAATTACGCAAAAACAGCAAGCAGTTGAAATCAAATGCAGTCGGATAATTGACTGATGCCTAGGACTTCGCCTTGTTGAAGTCAACCGTTCGTTCCAAGGGAGAAAGTCAAATCTTCAATTAGTTGTGGTGGGTCAAAACCTGGCTGAACATCGATATTTAAACTAGTTTCCTCAGTAAGGAACTGGGCGGTAATTTGATATAAAAAATGCCTACTTTGGCGTTGAAGCATTCGTCCACAGAATTTGGAGGCTTTGATTTTAAAAACTGCGTCTGTCAACTAATTTTGTAAAGTATCGAATACAAGTAAAGTCTAAATAATAAAATTTATCGCCACAAATAATCAAAAATATCGCCGAGAAAAAGAGCAGAAAACCAATAAAGTCTAGAAAACCTAGAAAATTTTTTTGAGATAATTGCAAATAAAAAATGTTGCATACCCTTAGGCGAAAAACTGTAGTCACACATGAATTGGATAAATTTTTCTGAATAAAGGACCTTAAGTTATACCTAACCTGAATCCTGATTTCAACAAAATTGATTAGCAATCACAGCAAAATATTTTTCTAAGACAAATCGTGTGAATCTGAAAACTTTCTAGTTGAATAAAAGTGACACAATTATTTCTACACTTGAATTATTTCTTAATTATAAAACCCGTTTTGTTAGCATACTTCTAAGCACTCTGACTTTTTCTTCAATTTTTAAACAAAATTTCCACTCTCAAGAACCAAAAAATAAAACCTTTTTATATTTCTGTAAACTCATATATTTTTATTCGGGACGCAAAACTATTCGAGACTATACATATTTCTATGCAATTCGAGCGAAAATTGCTATCTTTCTGTGTCGATTAGTAATTAATTTCACTTTCCATTAATCAAATGTGATGGGTAGCTAATTAATAAGAGAGACAAAATATCCTTTGTGTGAACAAAATATTACACAAATCATCCAAACACACACCCACCCACTCACAATGAGCACACAAAGGACGAAACGACCTTGTGGAATTCGCAAGACAACCGTTAGCAGTGAAAACCCGTACATAGAAGCATGCTCAACCGCCTACAAGTACACATCTAGACATAAGTACATATGTATGTACATACTTACACGTCGACATAATGGTCATGACGAAATTTTTATCAAATAAATCATGTACACTGGCGCATAAAATACAAATACAAGCAAAAACCAAGAAATAGCAAAGACAAAACAAAAACAAAACAAAATCGTTTATTGGCGTGCTAGTTGCTGAGTGTGTGAATGGGTGTTTAATGTATGGTATTGTTTTTGGTCCGATATGACCGTTGCTTGTTGACCCAATTATGTTGGCGTCATCAGCAAAAACAACAAAGCAAGCACTTTGTAACAAATGACTTGGGTGTGCACAAACTCACACACAAACACGCGTGCGCATGCACATACATATGTATGTATGTATGTATGTATGTATATGTAAGACATCATAACATAAAATTTGTTGAGATCAAAACTCGAAAAAATGCAAACTAACGCAGATTTGCTTTTTTGTTTGTTTTTTGTTATTTAAAACGAAACTGGCCGTCAAAAGTCATCAACGTGCCATGCAGCGAATATGCAAAATTGCAAGACCATAACGTGCGAATTTGGAACAGCAAAAACAAATATGAAATAACTAAGATTTAGTACACCAAGTAGTCACAGTTTTTTTTTTTTTTAAGAAGCGAACCCGACCAAAGCATTTATTGTTCGAAAAAATCGATCAAACAAACTCCACTCGAAAGTGTTTTGAAAAAAAAAAAACACAAGCCTATAAACGCTGTACAAAATCGACAAAAAATTCATAAAAATGCGCTGTAGTGAAACAGTCACGTCTTTTGAACAGCAAAACAAGAGCAGAAACTTTAGCATAGGTGCATACGTGCATGTGTACCCGTAAAAGTGTTTACAAATAGGCATAGTACATATGTATGTACATGTATTTCAATAAATAAATAATGAGCTCAAGTGCAGCATAAATGGAGACCCAAATTCCTGCAAAGGTAGTTAAGTGTTGAATAGACAAGAAGACGAACAACCAGTGAGGTACAGTATGGGTCATATCTATAGCACGCCATTTCAAAATGATATTGTGTGCCACTTATGTTTATTTATTTATTTTTAAGAATTTTCAATTAAAATATAGTTCTTTCTCTAACAAAACCAATATAAACCCAAGTTTAACAATTTGTAGAATACTACAAAAAAGTGCAACAAATTTTCATATAAATTTCAAACTTTTTTCTCGGAAGTGTTAGAATTTTTCTGAATACACAGTTTTATAGCCCAATAAATTTTAGTCTGATAATGTGCAAGTTTCAAGGGGCTAAAGGTGACCGTTGATTTTTTAGAATTTTTTTCGCCAAAGGTGTTGCGGTTTTCTTCCATATACAAATAAATTGAGTTTATTCATTATATGGTATGCGACAAAAAAAATTCTAAAAAAATTAACGGTAATTCGTAGGCACTTGAAATTTGCACATTATCGGACTAAAATTGCAGGGGCTAAAAACTGTGTACTCAAAAAAATTCTAACACTTCCGAGAAAAAAGTTTGAAATTTAGGTGAAATTTTGTTGCACTTTTTTGAAGTTTTCTACAAATTGTTTAACTTGGGTATATATGGGGTTTGTCTGAGAATGAACTAAATTTGAATTGAAAATTCTTAAAAATAAATAAATAAACATAAGTGGCACACAATATCACTTTGAAATGGCGTGCTATAGATATGACCGATACTGTATATGTATATGAACATACATCTCAACAACAAAAACAAATAACACGACGGCAGTGAAGATGCTGTTCTAACAAGCTGTAGCTGACTTACGGTAAAGTTGTACCAAAACATGTATTTTTCCTGGTAGAGGCAGATAATTTTGGTATATGGTAATGGCATGTGTGCTAGTACTTAATATGGCTAGCTAACTAGAGCTAATTAAGTTGGGCATACTTTTAGGCGTAACTATTCTTCTTCAGCTTCTGGGTGCATACTTTTAGGCGCAAGTAACGCATAAAACTGAAAAGCAACTTTTTTGCAAGTTATATGGTCGTGAATAGTTCAATAATTACATATATTTTCTATACACGACAACCTAAATCAGGAATGCTTTCCACAGTGTCACCACAACAAGAAGCCTTTGAAAACATTTCTCATTAGGCTAATAACCACCTGAATAAAACTTTATTTTCTATTGCACTATATTTGAAGTCCGACGGCGGGATTTCTTAAAAGTTATTCATTGGCCATATTGAAAATTTGCATGCTTCTTAAAGACATTGATTTTTTTTTTCGTTTGCAATTCTCTTTTTTGTACTATCAGTAGACAACCATAAGTTCCTTAAGCACTAATTTTAAGTTTTGAATATTTGAGTATTTTTAAATTTCTGACCTGAATTACTTTTTAAAATTTATTATACACTATTGAAAATCTATAGTTAATTGCCGATTCTGAGTTAACTATACACTGTGAATTTGGCCCTAAAGGTAATCTATTCATCTCTACGCGTAAATCCCTCGTGACTGCGGTAACATCGTAAATAAACCGATTTTCCATATAAAATTAAGTTTACGTGGGTGAACTAATGCAGATGAACTGCAATAACGTATATTTCAAAATTTTTCTTAATTTTATAAATTTTTATACTTTTTGTCTTTTTTTTATACATATCTTTTAGTTCTAATATTTTTCAAATATGTTTTTATTCAAAATTTTGCGTTTTCTTAATTCTTTATTATTTTTTATATGATTTTTCTTAATTTTTTTTATCTTATTTTTTTATTTTTTTTTTTATTTTTTTTTTTTATTTTTTTTTTATTTTTTTTTTTTTTTTTTTTTTTTTTTTTTTTTTTTTTTTTTTTTTTTTTTTTTTTT